>NW_026999381.1:0-87269 GCF_037126465.1 Ornithodoros turicata | reverse complement strand
TTCTTCTCATGTCCACTTCGTGTGGATTTGGCGGGAAACTCTAGAACCTTGTACCCCGTGGGCGTTCTCGGGTCCCGAAAAAAATAGTCCCTGGTTTCGTGGGCGGAAATAATGGTCCAACGGGGTTCCGTGTACACAAAAATAGCTTATTTTGTGACACGTGTACGTTTGACGGCTGACATTAATTTTCTTCTCATGTCCACTTCGTGTGGATTTGGCGGGAAACTCTAGAACCTTGTACCCCGTGGGCGTTCTCGGGTCCCGAAAAAAATAGTCCCTGGTTTCGTGGCGGAAATAATGGTCCAACGGGGTTCCGTGTACACAAAAATAGCTTATTTTGTGACACGTGTACGTTTGACGGCTGACATTAATTTTCTTCTCATGTCCACTTCGTGTGGATTTGGCGGGAAACTCTAGAACCTTGTACCCCGTGGGGCGTTCTCGGGTCCCGAAAAAAATGGTCCCTGGTTGCGTGGCGGAAACAATGGTCCAACGGGGTTCCGTGTACACAAAAATAGCTTATTTTGTGACGCGTGTACGTTTGACGGCTGACATTAATTTTCTTCTCATGTCCACTTCGTGTGGATTTGGCGGGAAACTCTAGAACCTTGTACCCCGTGGGGCGTTCTCGGGTCCCGAAAAAAATAGTCCCTGGTTTCGTGGCGGAAATAATGGTCGAACGGGGTTCGTGTACACAAAAATAGCTTATTTTGTGACGCGTGTACGTTTGACGGCTGACATTAATTTTCTTCTCATGTCCACTTCGTGTGGATTTGGCGGGAAACTCTAGAACCTTGTACCCCGTGGGACGTTCTCGGGTCCCGAAAAAAATAGTCCCTGGTTTCGTGGGCGGAAATAATGGTCCAACGGGGTTCCGTGTACACAAAAATAGCTTATTTTGTGACTGCGTGTACGTTTGACGGCTGACATTAATTTTCTTCTCATGTCCACTTCGTGTGGATTTGGCGGGAAACTCTAGAACCTTGTACCCCGTGGGACGTTCTCGGGTCCCGAAAAAAAATAGTCCCTGGTTTCGTGGGCGGAAATAATGGTCCAACGGGGTTCCGGGTACACAAAAATAGCTTATTTTGTGACGCGTGTACGTTTGACGGCTGACATTAATTTTCTTCTCATGTCCACTTCGTGTGGATTTGGCGGGAAACTCTAGAACCTTGTACCCCGTGGGACGTTCTCGGGTCCCGAAAAAAATAGTCCCTGGTTTCGTGGGCGGAAATAATGGTCCAACGGGGTTCCGGGTACACAAAAATAGCTTATTTTGTGACGCGTGTACGTTTGACGGCTGACATTAATTTTCTTCTCATGTCCACTTCGTGTGGATTTGGCGGGAAACTCTAGAACCTTGTACCCCGTGGGACGTTCTCGGGTCCCGAAAAAAATAGTCCCTGGTTTCGTGGGCGGAAATAATGGCCGAACGGGGTTCCGTGTACACAAAAATAGCTTATTTTGTGACGCGTGTACGTTTGACGGCTGACATTAATTTTCTTCTCATGTCCACTTCGTGTGGATTTGGCGGGAAACTCTAGAACCTTGTACCCCGTGGGGCGTTCTCGGGTCCCGAAAAAAATAGTCCCTGGTTTCGTGGGCGGAAATAATGGTCCAACGGGGTTCCGTGTACACAAAAATAGCTTATTTTGTGACACGTGTACGTTTGACGGCTGACATTAATTTTCTTCTCATGTCCACTTCGTGTGGATTTGGCGGGAAACTCTAGAACCTTGTACCCCGTGGGGCGTTCTCGGGTCCCGAAAAAAATGGTCCCTGGTTTCGTGGGCGGAAATAATGGTCCAACGGGGTTCCGTGTACACAAAAATAGCTTATTTTGTGACACGTGTACGTTTGACGGCTGACATTAATTTTCTTCTCATGTCCACTTCGTGTGGATTTGGCGGGAAACTCTAGAACCTTGTACCCCGTGGGGCGTTCTCGGGTCCCGAAAAAAATGGTCCCTGGTTTCGTGGGCGGAAATAATGGTCCAACGGGGTTCCGTGTGCACAAAAATAGAGCAGTCACTCTGGAAACTCGATGAAACCGATCCTAGCCGACCAAATGCTGTCATACACCCTCCTGATTTTTAAAAATTGGGGGACACAGGTTTCTTAATTAACATCGATGTTTATGAAGAATAAAAGCCGTACGTCATTCAATGGCGAAAATAAAAGCGATTACATTCGCGTGCAGATATTATTATCTATTAACATATGAAAAAAGGTCTATGCCTCCTTTTTCAACAAATGGGGAGAGCAATGGTAAAACTCGGTTGGCTGTGACGTGTTTCATCAGTTATCGGCAACCATACCCTTGTATTTTTGGGTGCGCAGGAGCCTGCGGGACCATTTTTCTGCCCACACAACCAGGTTTTTCCCCATACCCGGCACTATCATACGTTTTTGTACACCCAAGGACGCAACAGATTGTGCGGTACGGCATTACCTTTCGCAGTTATCAGTTCAGATGCGGCGTCAGCGAAGCAAGGTGACGATTGAAAGCGTACGAATAGCAATCGAAAACCGAGCGGACTCACACAACTAGTTCCTATGGCTGCCGCCACGATTTTCCGTGGCGCGGTGGACGCTTCGCACGAAGCCTATGGTGGAATATACGTGTACAGTGCAATGTGTTTGTAGGGGTAACAAAAGCGTGACCAATTTTCGTTCCTTTACATCTCGCATTATGGCAGAAACCATTCTTCTGCGGCTTGCTTCAACTTTCTATGCTGCATGGAGTAGAAAGGGTCAAGGTAATCACGGTACAGCGTAGGAACGCCGCACGATTTTTGCCCTGATATGGCCAAAGTTACCCGCGGGAACTTAAATTCGCGAATGTAGAGAAATGCGCGAAAAAGCGAAAAAAAAACACCTCTACAGTATTCCCGTAGGCATTTAGTCTTTGCACATTTACGTGATTGTTTTCCCCATACCTAAATGTGTGGGTCGAATTCGGTTCCCTTCATTTTCATGTGGGTCAGGAAGAATACCATGATGTCACAAACTCATGGTGGCTAAATGTGTGTCATTTTGGAACGCAGCTCTTAGGCGCCCGCACCAGAGTTGAGAAGCACCAGCGTTTTATAAGCTTGTTTAGAGTCAGACGTAGTCTTCGCGCGTCGCAGCCATAACTCCGTGCCTACAGGAACCTATCGTTACGCCACTCTTCCTCATCTTAATCCTACCGGGGTCATAATCTAACGAAAAAGCCATCAAAGGTTTTCTCACTTCGTAAAGGGAAAGCGGTCATACCAGGCAACTCTACACTCGTGCTGGAATCCGACGGAAAACAATCCGTTTTCCCATTGTGTTTGCTTGTACTGCTGTAATAGGGTTGGGACCCCCAATATGCACATTCAGTTGAAGAAGAAAGTCGCGCGTCTATAGACCATCGGTAGTGTATTCTATAGACCAGTTTCCGCGGGTGACGTCACAAGGCCGGTGTGGGCAAAACAAATTAACAGAGTGTCCAGGACAATGAGAATGGGCGACGCCATAATGGAAAATGCCATGGAGGAATGAAACACAAGGAGCGGCCCTTCCGACAGTTTTCCATCGGGACGAGCGTATCCGGCTTCGCATTGTATTCTGGGATACTCCTGTCTACCACGTGACCGCTCACGTGAGCCTCCAGACAGCATGGCGCCAGCAGAGCAGACGACGCGAGCTGTAGTTCTGTCACAGCTTATGTGGCAGTATTAAGTTGAACGCGTGCCTGCGCTTTATTTCTGTGTATTCGAATGTTTACTGTTCTATTGGAAGACCAGTCACAGTGTGCAGAACGCAAAAGGAGAATGCGGGACTGGAAACATCACGTTATTGCAACGGTTACTTCCAACGTATGTACGTTCCTTGATTAGGTGGGAAAGAATGCCGTTCCATTAATCAGATTTGTACAACAACAGAAGATATGAAATGAATCTGCGGCACAGCTTGAGGTCCCAAATGAACAATTCAAGATGACTCCAACACACAAGGCCGACTAAAAGTAATACAGCTGACCGTGTACTTACGAACAACACGTAGCCGTAGCCGTAACACATTACCATAGGTCGTTCCTACGATGGTGCTCACGTTTTCACAATAAATTACTTTCAAAAAGCAAAATCATACGGAGAGCAGCGCGAGAAATAAAGCATCGCAAAACCGAAACTTTAGAGGGGATCACGTGGTGGACAGGAAGCAATGGGCTATGTTGACTCGAGCGACCGCTAGAGGGTGGCTACGCTAGCCTGGCGCGGAGAGCCGCTCCTTGTGTTTTCTTCCTGCATGAGAAACGCGAGCCCACCAGAGCCCACGCCGTGCACAGCTCGGTGGCCGGTGCCAGATGTAGAGCATTGCTCTGCTCCCCCGACGGATGCTGACGCATCGCGTTTCACCGAGTGCCGTCGAACTATGAACTCACCGGCGGTGGCTGACGATTCGTGTCGTTACGCTCCGTTCCGTCTCACTCTAAAGGCGCTGTCACACTGGACCGACACTGACATGGCGCCGACGCTGATGGAAGACAGACTTTGTCACCGTACTTTGTATTGCAAAGCACAGCTGTGACACTGCGCCGACCGACACTGACAGACGCAATTCGACAAAATGTCGCTTCTGTATGATACATTTGGATGAGAAAATCGGAAGACAGACAGTGTCTGACGATGTGTCGTCAGCGGTTTGATCGTCGCTCAAAGTATATCGCCGACAACAGACACCTACTGCACGAAAAGTTTTTTTTTTTTTTGCAAAGATTGTGGCTTGGCCTATTCACGAACGGTATTAAATGGTAGAAGTATTTGCATTTACTTAACAACTGCAACTATTTTAAAAGCTTCCGAGCATGAAACTTGCATAGCCTAAGCACGGGGCATGCGGGTCACCGGATCATTGAGTAATCCAGTTACACACTCGTTTCGGTAGCACAATTTATTACAAACTCTATACTAGTTATGCGGGAACATGAAGTATTGTAACAAACTCAGCTCTGAGGACAGAGCTGACTCAACAGTTCAAGGTACAACAGTAAGACGGAATAAATTGAACTTGCGGTTGCGAAGTCCAATTGTCCAGAAGTTCAACTTGGGGGTCCCTCTTCGGGTGGGGTTGCGAAGGTAGGGTTGCGAAGTCACTACACGGAGCACCGTTGACGAATCGCAACACGGAAAAGGGATCCATGAAGGCAAACAACACACATGACAGCGCACACAATCCCACTTCACCTGACATTGCGTCAGGTGAATGCCAAGGGCCAAATATGCCACGGAAAGCGCATTGCAAAGCCTTCCAAGGCGAACTGAAGCAGGGGAGACATAGCGTCAAGGAATGAGATACACCTGCGTCTGTGTCGGCCTCGATGTTCGTGATAATGACTACTAAGTGTAAACAACAATTCGTCGTACTTTTCCCAAAAGGCTTATTCGGGACGCCATGTTGAAGGAAGGGACTTGTCTGTTGTCGCTGTCATTCAGTGTGCCAGGCTTGTTTGTCAGGGGGGTCGGTCGATAGCGGCATTCGGCGACGGCCGACATACGGATGTCTGTGTCGACCGTCTTTTGTATGTGCAGTGTGACTGGTTCGCGGACACGGCGCCTTTGGATGTCAGTCGACAGTTTCTGTAGATTGTCGGCCCAGTGTGACACCGCCTTAAGCCACCCTTAACGAACAGAGCGAACGAGGAGGGAAGCAAAGGATGAAAGTATGGGAGGAGGAAAGCAGAGAGGAACGTACGGTGATAGTGCGGAGAGCGCGAGGAGGAAAGTGAAGGAAGAGGGTGCTACGAGAGGAGTCGAAGGAGCTGTTTAACTTTGTACCCTTTAAACGTTTTCTTCCCCACAACATTGCAAGGCCGATGTACAAAAGTAGTGCAGGATACGCCATTACCGCCTACAAATTGTTTTGACCTGTTTCGGGGGTGTGGCGGATGGTACAGATTTCTTAACGCTACAAGCAGTGCGGAAGGGCTTCAAATATATTTCCACTCACTCACTCGGTTGGTTTGGAAAAGTATAGTCTTCAACCAAGAGACTAACATAAATGCACACCTCCGGGTTTGAAGCGGGTCCGTCTACCATAGAAGTTGTGACAGTATACCAATGCCTGTTAAACGGAAGAAACGGAGTACGTGTTTATTAGAGACGCGATTTAACAAAATTCACATATGTTAACGGGGAAGTCCCGTAAAAAAAAATACGACAGTATACTAGGGTACCTGCTCGGAAGCCCTGCGTGACAATGGGGCGAGCCCCTGCAGAGTGACCGCAGAGTGGCCAGTCGGACGGCCGCACCCCTTGTGAACTTCTTCCAACCCTCCTATAACAGAGCCCACTTAAAGGCATGGTCTCTTCGGTCCCAGTCGATGCCAAACTGTACTCTTATGTCGTTCTTCGTGGACGACAGACTGCGGTATCCAAAATGCCCCACGCGATAGAGTGGCGCAGCTTGACTCTCATTCGATGGAATCCATGGGAAATGCAGACACCGTACGTTAATGGCATGCCGGAATTCCATCTCTAGGTGAACGACCAAACCTCACTGGCTAAGAACCAATGGAGTCGCGGCATTGAGAAAAAGAATGCCGCAACCATGCAGGTGCATCGCATTGTTTTGGGGCGTAGCAGATCCTGCCGGATAACTCATACGAGACAACTCGTACCAAACTCGACCAAGACTAGCATAACCTGTACCTTGACAACTCATGCCAAGCGATAAATCGTGCTAGCACTGCATGAAGTCCTGGTATAAGTTGTCCCGAAATTAGCAGTCTTGGTATTATCATACTTTTAGTTGTCCTGGTGTGAATGTTGTTTGGTATGAATGAGCTTGGTAGGAAGTAAGAGGACGCCGGAGCAGCGGAGGCTCCGGCGGCGTGATGTCTTTAAAGGGATTTAAAGTCCCTTCATTTAATGTCGAAGCTCTTTTCGTACGATAAAAAAAAGGAAATATGGTCATGTGGGTTGTCGACCGATATCGAGCACAGTGGTTCCGCTTTCACAGATGAGTTTCTGGATACGAACGTCCTTTCAAAAGACCAGTGAATTCCCCTTTTTTAATTCATCAGGTCACTTCCCTGCTTTTTCCTGCTTTGGAACGAAAATCACTTACGTCGCCGGACTTAAGTGCAGTCTATACGGTGTTTTGTAAGACGTTCTTCTGTTTCTCTCGTTCCAGATACCTTGCTCGTACTCCGCTACCTGAGCTGCCCAGGACGTTAAGCCTGAGTAGGTAAAAGCACACAGAGGGACGACATCAACACAGGAGCACACAGTCTGTGTGCCAAGGCTCAGGCTTTTACATAATGGACTTCTACCAGCAGCTTGCCTGCATATGCGCCATCTTGTCGTGTTTCCTTGCTCTGCTGTACGGTACGTATTCTTTTTATTTAGCCCCGACTCCAGAATGCATTACCCAACCCTCTGTCATGCTCCCACGCGGTCTATACATGACCTCCTTACCCCAACCTAGCGGAGCTGTGACAAAGACAATTGCTTTGCTGTTTGAGTCCTGTTCTGTCCGTTTGTCTTGTATGTCTCGGACCCTAACCAAATGTGAGGTAACACAAGCTGACTAAAAACACTACTAGCTGGAACGGACATACTCGAAAACTTCTGTTGCTTCACTCGTATTCTGTCCTAGCATTGTTCTGAATTCATTAATCATTTGTACTGATCTTTTATCGCAATATTATTGTTGCTTCACAATGCGTTTCAATCTTTGATCGTCCATATTGGCTTCCTCGTGCTGTTCCCATGCTCCTATTTTTTCGTTAAGAAATTCACGTTACATACATGGCATTCCCTATCCACGAGACGTCAATGTGTATTTTTTCTCTTTATTCTGGTTCTGTGTTTTTTACTCGCAATAAGTGTACTAATGCATAATTGCTTGTTTGAATCTAGTCTTGTGTACTCGCATTTGTCTACTTCTTCTGTGTCTACTTTTTGTATACCTCAGTTTACTTGCAAGAATATGATACGGTCGACGGCTGGAAGCTTCACGCTTCCATCCCACTGTCTTCTGATATGTGTCGGATGAAACAAACCTGTTCCCGTGAAATGACCGTCGTGGTCTCCAGAGTCAAATAAGCAAACAAGCAGAGGTATCGATAAACACTGAAAATCCAGAGACACGATACAAGAACCTAAAACACAGCGGCGACGACACATCATTGCTGCTTTTATTATACGACATGACCCCAGAGCAAAAAACAAGAGTCCCTGCAGCCACTGTTGCTTCGCGGCGCAAACGTGGAAAAACAAGAGTCGCGGTCCAGATACATTACCGCGCTTGACCTGTTTCTTGTATTCCAATTAGTGTTGCTTGCGTTCTTAAATTCCTCCTTAAAATTACAGGAATATCTCGCTTCATCTCCAAAGGCATGGCTTCGACACCTGAATTTGATCTCAACATGGAAAGGTCGCCACAGTGGGAAGGCATCAGGAAGGAAATGCACGAAGCCATTGCGGAGGAAGACGAGGCTCGTGTTCTAAAGTGCCTGGATGCTGCACCTGCTTTGAAACTGTGGTTGGACCCTGTTAAAGAAAAATCAGCTCGTTACAGAGCTGTTAAAAAGAAATCCATCCGTATACATGGCCTCTTAGTCTCGCGTGGATGTGGACTCAAGAACAACAAAGAATCATCGTATTATCAACATCTGTCACGCGTTCATCGAGCTGAAATTCGTCGGCAACGATACTACACCACAGAATGCAAAGACTCCTACATCTATTACTTGAAAAGCACATCAAGGAGCGTCGGATGTGATGACTTCGAGGAGCGATTGGAGAAGATCCTCAGGGAACTTTCAACCGACCAATTAAACGAGAAAATATTGAAAGTTGTTGCCACAGCACCGCATCTGGATATACTATTCGACTACAACAGTGAAAACGTTCAGGGGATCACGGGGTGCAGCGGCAGCCGCGTCCTCGGACTTGCTACCTGCGAAGAGCAAAGAATTTTTATCGGAGGCAGAGGAACGGAAGCCGAAGTCCTGGGCACGTTTATTCACGAATCCTGTCATTTGGCACTTCATCTGGTGTATAAAAATGACGGCAAGCCATATTTCCGCGAAGATACCGAAATGAAACGGAGATACAGAGCCATTCTGGATGACATAAAACGAAGAGAAAACGATGTGGATCACTTGATAAGACTAGCTTTGATGAAAAATGAAGAACAAGAAGCGATTGTTCGTATCCCACACATACTAACTCAATATGGCAGCGCTCATGGAAATACGGTTCTCGAAAAGGAGGTACCAGAATTGCGAAAGTTTTTCGAGGATACTGTCATCCCGGACATGCGGAAATACATTCAAAATGGAATCCCGTCGATAGATGCGACAATGATAGAAAAGCTAAACGAGAGACTCAACAAAGCTTTCAACATTGACAAACTCAACGTCAAATTCGAGAACCAACCGAAGAACACAGTCTGGGAAAATGGGTTACTTCACGTAGTTACGAGCCCAGAACTGAGGCTTCTCGAAATAATGGTTCACAACGGTGTGCAATGTACGGGTGTGCCGTACATGTTTTTCGATGCAAAACAGCTGGACTCCGCACTGGAGGATGTGTTACTAGACTACAAATATGCGTTTGTGCTTGTAACGGTCCATCCAAACGAAGACGTCCGAAAGATGATTCAGCTTTTCAGTGAAGTATCCTGTGTCACTGGATCAAAAGTCATCTTGCTCGTGGAAGACAGTGGTAAAGACTACTTGGTGAAGCAAGTGCAAGAAGATGCATTCTTTGGCGAGAGGCACAAAGTTCACAGGATCGACGAAGCAAGTTTTGAGCATGTTACGTATAGCTGTAAAAAAGAAGTTTTCGAAAATTCCCGCGTAAAACTTCAGGACCAAGACCTTTCTAAGCTTTCCGACGCAACGACTATAGATACCTTCTTACGTTGCGTAGACACTGCGGTTTTCCTAAAGCTATGCGAGTCGGGGAACATTGACCTGGGACCTCCTCTTCATGAACTAGAAGAACGTGTTCAGAACTATTATGTGGAAAGGGAGTGTAGAAGAGCCGTGGAAATTAACTTGAAAAAATGCAATCTAAAAGACGACAGTGAGGCATTCGCATTTCTGGGCTGTCCACACAATCAGGTCGCAAAACATCTACCTCGCGGTTGTGAGCCAAAAGCCAAGGAGGAATTAAGGAAGTTCGAGAAATTCGTACTCCTCCAAGAGCCACGTGACTACGAAGCTCTCCTGGAAGATGGTCATTTCCGAAACAAAGTAGTGCACCTGCTAAAGTTCGACGAATCTCGTACTAGACTCTTGTGGACCAAATCAAATGGTCGTCTCAGTCACCTTCCAATGATTGGAAGTGAGAGTTACACGGAGGACGCATTGTTAAACTTAAACGAGAAGGTTGTCATTGTGTCTGGTGCACCAGGTATGGGAAAGAGTAGGCTGGCATCTCGGTTGTGTACACAGTTAAAAACTCAAGACAAGAAGCGGTGGGTGCTCCACGTCGACCTTCCTCAGAGAATGGCATCTGTTAAAACTGCGTCGCCTACTCTGGAATATCTAGCGAATCTCTGCCAAGTACAGAAAGATGGGCTGGAGTTCGTCTTGTTCGAAGAAAGCTTGAACAATGGAAGCCCTTTCAAGGTCGTTGTCATGTTGGATGGTTTCGATGAAGTTAATGAGAAATGTCGCAAGCATGTGTTCGACCTTATACAGTCTCTAGCTAACAAAAAAGTTTACAAGGTGTACTTTTTTACTCGCACCGTGTGTAAAGCCCATGCAGAAGATACCTTGCACACTGCGTCATATGATCTCGTTCCTTTTTCTGATGAAAACCAGAATGATTTCCTCAAAAGATATAGGGCCCAAAGAAAAACTCAAGCGAGCAGCAAAAAGGCATTTCTGCAAAAATTCCAGCAACTGTACGGGACATTGAAGAAGAAAAACAAGACAATCCTGGAAACCCCTCTCCTACTTCATATGATGGCTCAGATAGAGAGCGGGGAAATTACGAAGTCGGACGATTACTCTTCGTTGCTCGAAATTGCTGACATTTCCGGTGGGAGCAGTATATACACTGTACACATCTGCAAGATGTTTGTCGAGTACAAGCACCTTGTGCACCGAAAAGAAAAGGTGAAGGAAGATATCTCCCGAAGTGCTGTGCGAGGGGACAACCATGACGCAAAGTCTCCATTCTACGTAAACCATCATCTCCTGGCTATGAAGTCTATATTTCCTCAGGACACCTTGGAAATCTTATTGAACGAAGACGAATTAGAGCAGTTAGATCCCGAAGGAAGTTTCATCACCGGCGTTGATTCTTTCAAAGAAGGTTTTGTGAATAGAATTAACGATGGAGGAATTCCCGTGTTCGTTCATAAGACTTTCGCCGAATTTTTCGCAGCTCACTACCTGTTGGAAAAGGCAAAAGGAAGCAAAAAATCCAGGTTTAGGGAAAACGTCGTCGGATTGTATGGTAAAAAAGACTACGAGGCTGTAATGATGTTGTTCGATGAACTGGCGTCTTCGTCATATCCACTTCACTGTGCTGTGATAAACAACGACGCTTCATATCTTGAGCAACTTGTTATCCAAAGAGAAGCCATGCTCGTTGTCGATGAACTCCGAAGGACACCATTGCACGTAGCTGTCCTGCATTCTGATAAAACGACATTGAAGAGGCTTCCGATGGATGATGAACTAATCAAGAATGATTTATTTAATATGTCACCGTTGGGGTACTTGGAACTTTTTTCCCCATGGTTGGATGTTTTGTTGACTAGGACTTCAGCTGTGAGAGACAAACTCGACGTATTATGCGCTCGATGCAGTGAGGAAGCAGTGAAACATTCTACCAAAAATCTGCGCAGGTGTGAAACCATCGAGCAAAAGAGACGATTTCTAGAGCGAGCAATATTCACTGCTGTGAGATACGACCTACCAGGCGTTTTAGACGTGTATCTGACCTATGTGTCCCCGAGAGAGAGTACAGGAGATCTGCACAGACACATCATGAACCAATTAGAATCACGCAAGGAACGAAGCTTGAGGTGCTCTGCAGAGCCTCATGCAATTGAAGATCTCGATGATATCAGAGACAATGACAATAGAACTGTTCCTTTTTACGCAAAGTCGGAGGTTGTTTGTGAAATGCTCCTTCCTTACTGCGATATGGGAATTCTTGATGAGGATCGAAACACAATGTTGCACATTAGTGTCAAAGAAGGAAATCGGGAGACAACAATGTTTCACCTCGCACATTTATCCATTAAGAATAGAAATACATACTTTCAAACTCCTTTGCACTTGGCTGAAGATGCAGAGATGGTGAAGCTACTTCTTCCTCATTATCCCTCAGTGAATGTTCTCGATTATGAGCAACGCGCTCCGATGGATACATGTGCAAAGAGAGATGATTTGGAGTGCATGAAGTTGTTACTCCTTCGCACTCGGACATATGACACACATCACATGAGACTGAACACAACGCTTCATGTGGCTTCGAGCTCTGGTTCCCTTGAAGCTGTGACGTTTCTTCTACCCCACACAAATGCGCACATGCTTAACTACAAAGGAGAAACGTGCTTAGACGTTGCTAGGAGAAGTTGGGAATATGGGAAGAGTTCGGAGTCCAACGTTGTGAGGTGTCTCATCCCACACTCGCTCGTAAACTCACCTGAAACGTTCGGCTCATCACCGTTGTACATTTGGGCGAAAGATGGTGGAAGGAAAGTGATGCAAACTCGATGGGCTTATTTGCGACACAGTGACCCTAGGCATGCACAGAGGATCAGCAGAAGCTCCGTGTATGTGTGCATGTACAGGGATTTCCAAGAAGAAATTTGGTGTCTGAAATTCCTCCTCCTCCGTTTAGATGTCATCGCAGGTGATCGTTATGGCAGTAAACTGCTACATGATGTGGCCAAGAGTAAGCTACGTAGGATACAAGTAAATTACATTAATTACGTGAAGCTGTTACTGCCGCATTTAAATCTCAGTGAGCAGGATTATGTAAAACGCAGAGTAAAAAATGACATCGTTACCTTATATCGGGGATGGTCGCGCATGAATAACATCGATGATCCCCACATTGAAGATGTCGACACGGAAATGATCGATGACGATGGCAATACGAAGTTGCTCATAGAAGCATGGGAAGGTAATGTGGAAGCTGTGGAACTTCACCTCTCCCATTCATCCGTGTGCATTACAGATGAAGAAGAGAACACTGCATTGCACTTGAGCGCGAGGAAGGGACACACAAATGTGGTGAAGTTTCTCCTTTTTGGAGAAACTTTTTATACATCAGTGGACGTGATCAATCTGGATCGAGAAACGCCTATGCATGTGTGCGCCTCAAATGGACACATGAACGTTGTAAAGTTGTTATTACTCCGCTCTAGAATGAGTTCCCGTGACAAGGATGGCAGGACACCTCTACACTTGGCCTGTGCAAGTGATGCCTTTAAAATCGTGAACTTCCTTCTTCCCCACTCCTTCCCTAATATGCGCGACAAGTACAGTTACACGTGCTGTGCTCTTTCGGCTGAAAAAAGCAAAGTGAATGTTCTGAGATGCCTCATCCCACACACTCTTATGGACTGTTCTAATGGAAGAGGCGATTCACCAACGCGAATGTGTGCAAAAGATTATATGAGAGAAGGGTTGGTGACGTTATTGCCATATTCTTATGATAATGACGCAGCGAGTTTATTGACTATTCTCCCGCTGTCATTTCGTAAGGCCGATATGAGTATGAGAACTACGCCTTGTCTGAAACTTATGGTTCTCCACTCAAATGTCAGTGCGGTAGATGAGTGTTTTCGTGAAACACTCGACGAATTTGGAGATCAATTCCCGCGTCTAGAAGAGACTAAGAGATCACTACTCCTGAATTATATTTCTCTCTTGCTTCCACATACAAATGTTTCTGCTAAGGATGATGAAGGCAAGAAACTATTACAAGAAGCCCTCCAAAGTATCCAACATCCCGAATTGGTTAGCTTCCGTCAGAAATGGACTCGCTTGAGTGACTATCATTCATGATGCTGATGATTATTGACAACGATTGCGGTTAAGCACTAAGTGGCACCGAGCTGTCAATGGACACGAGCTCTGAAGACGATATAGTAGTTTTAATAGACCTTTCAACACAGTATTCAACACAGTGTACTAAGTCTCTGCCTTCATCTGTGAAAGCACAAATATTCATCCAGTGTCAAAAATGAAAGGAAAAAAATCACTCTTGTGATTTTTTGTGATTATGATTGTGAGTAACGCGTTTTGTTTCTTCTTGTTCCTTATGGTACAAAGTACCGTTCGGTAGTAGGTTCATAAGGTGATTTGAAAATCTGTAAAAAATGTGTTTATTCCTAATGTGCTAGTTATATGGTTAGCTACGTTATACCAGACTATTAGAATACGGCTGCGGGCGATTATGTTTATATAGTGTTCTCTCGTAGACTGGAGATAACCAGAATACAGCGATTGAATCTCACATTCTTAAAAAAGAAAGTTGGTCAGTGTTATACCTTATAGAGTGGTACCATATAGAGTGGTAATGGCTTGTCACCAATGTTACTCGAAAGATGTGTTGTAGAAGTTGAATCCATCTAGCAGGGTGATGCGCTTCAACACTGGAAATATATGGGTCCTAAGTTTACCGCCCTTGATGTCAAATGTATATGCCCAAATGTCAAATGTAAATGAAATAAAGTGTTTTTCGCACATTGGAGAAGGCTTAATTCAAATTATTTTGGAACTCTCGCTCACTTCACTGCAGAGTTGTGTAAAGTAACTATTGTCGAGCGAAACACATGTGTGATACAGTCGTAATTTTATTACGACCGAATAAATGTATGGGTTCCAAATTTGATTTGTGTACGTGTTATTAAATGATTACATGCAGTTGTCCTTGGAAGTAATATGTCCACTTAGATGTCATCAAGAGATGCAGATGGGGAGAAAATTCAGTGAACCGGTAAGCAAAGATGAAGGGAAGTGTCCCAGGAGGAGAGCCGCCCATATATTTCGAACTGAGACTGCTATTCCTCTTCATCATGAGCGAGAATCAGAATTAGCGGCTCGCACACAGCGCAGGACATGTCCTAGGGCCTCATAGCAGCCACAAGGACACGTGTTTCGAGGGGACGCAAGTTATAGTTATGGCAAAGCTTGTGAAAGCTCGGGATGCGTGCTTTAGTTGTTATTAGAGTTACTTTTGCGGATTCTAACTACCCGAGCAGCGCACAATATTGGTCCAATATTGGCACTGTCTCGGTTTTAGTGAGCCTAATGAGGGCCAACCAAGCCAATGAAGAGCAATAAGTGGTGTTACCTTGGCTCCTCCTACTCTCACCACTGTGCTACCCATGGCAGTGTTTCAATACCTACCCAGGTAAATATAACAAAAAAGACGAAAGAGAGAGAGAAAAAATAATGCATTGTACTGTGATGCCTTCCCGTTGTCGTGCTGCCATTCAAATCAATTAAAACTAGACCGGAGTGGCAGTTACTATAGCTACAGAGCATTCGTATTCTTCATTGGCTCACCACGGGCTTGCAACATTGGACCAATATTGGCAGTTTCATTGGCGTATTACCAGACCTTTGTTGCACGGCCTATATACTGGACCAACGTAACTTTGGCTGCCAATTTCGGACCAATATGGGACCATTGATGGCGTGCTGTTTTTAGAGTTATGTTTAGAGTTACCAAATTAAATTTTCGCAGCCACCTTGTGCTCCCACCACATCACTTTCATAGCTGCTTTCATATCGTGCATTCGTGCTGCCCAAACTCGAATACGCATCTGCCATATGGGATCCCCATCAAGAGTACTTCATTCAAGCATTAGAGTCAGTTCAAAATGTGCTTCATTACATCTAACTATTCCAGAGACGCGAGTGTTTCACGTATAAAGAAAAAACCTCGACGTTGATCTTCAAGTCAAGACAGTTGATAGCCAGGCGGTGTCTCGTAAATAAAATGTATCGCAACACAAACGCTGGCGATCGTCTCCTAGTCCCTGCTAACTAGATTTCTAAAAGCGATAAAACTCCAACGCAAGGCACACAGACAGACAAAACAGACGACGCAAGTTCTATCGCTTTTTAACTACATTTCATCTCGTCTGAACGACATCCATGTGCTTAAGCTTCCTCATTGTAATATCACTTCCTTTCTGAAATAATTCTTTCCTAACGATATTAGTGATTGGAATCTTCAGTATGAACATGTTGCTTGTACACTCGACACCACTCTGTTCTACTACAGTAATGTATATATTATATAGAGCATCCTTTCATTGTTTTATAGTTTGTAAATATTTCACCCACTTGCCCTTGGGTCATGTTGCCTTGTATATAGTGATACAATACAAACTTCACATAGTGTATGTCAAGAGCAAACGTTGGCTCATGTAAATAGTTTGTTGCTGCTTTTTGTTCTGGGGCTCCCCAACACTGTTCCTTTAACCTGCGTCAGTAAATACTTCATTCAGTAACTACTGGACTACCAAGATGTTTCTCAAACTTCCTAGCGAAGGTTTCAGGAACACCATGTCATGGTAAAACCCGGTAAAGCGATAAATTATGCCTGATTATGCCTGCCCAAATGACTGAGGTAGGGGACGTTTTTTTTTCTTTTTGCGGACACTTTATTTTCAGTTTAGGTAAAAAAAAAAAGATGACATACATTCACAACAAGTTTTATTTATCAACGGGCAGCCGGTACCGCGGAAATATTGCGAAGGAATTAGCCGCTGTACGCAACACTTCACCATGTACTATGAGGTCACATCCCCGAGCGTTTATGTTTAACTGTTGCTGCATTCGATCAAACTTGTCAGTACGATCAAAACATGTTTTTCAATCCAAGCACAGAAGCAAAAGTGACATTGTTTACAAACGTGTTCACCGGCGATCATGTGCGCCGCCATTTTACTGATCATGTGAGTGATGACCGGTGATGACGTTTGCGTAAACGTCATGATGATGATGATGATGATGACGAATCTGGTGGCTGTACCCTTTGTAGCGGGCAGACAACGCTAAAATAGCGCGTCCTAGCTTAAAATCCTAAAGGAAAAAAAAACCCAACTAACCACAAAAATTACTGTTCTCTAATAAAATTTCTGTCCACTTTTTTCACACCATAGCGTCCGTTTCTCCGCCAAATCCCAAAGCGTCTAGCAAAGATGTTGTATCCGCTTCCGGTGACAACTTTGAGCACCGCAACTGACTGCAACACGATATCACGATATGTTCAATTGTTTCATCCGTTTGCCCGCAAATGGAGCAGCGTGTGTCGGTCTTCGGTGAATCTGCGTCGTCAGTTTTTTCCTGCCGTGGTCGCAACTTGGCCCTCCATTTCCTCGTTCGGAGTACTCCCGCGCGTGGCTCAAACAAGAGTCTACTTGATGGTGAATTATCGTAGAGTGTCCTCTCCGCATTTATTACCTCCTTTCCAGCCGCGTAAATTCCAAGTGCTGATTTTAGGTTTACTTGTTTGCGCCATAGGGTCGTTTCCCAAAAACGGACGTGGTTCTGAATGGTACCGCGATTTACGTGGTCCCCGTCGGTCAACGTCTTTTCATTTAGGTCCACGGTTTTCAGAAAGGATCGTGTTTTTTTCCGCCATGGAGGTAAGAAACTAAGGAGATGCCCTAAGCGCCTCTCCCAATGCAAGCGAGCGTGCTGTGACCCGCGCATGGCATTGTGGTTAGTTTCCCACACACGTGACCCATAAACGTCACTGCAAGACGTCATAAAACATGGCGTCCTCCATGTCCGCGGCGTATCTTACCTGAATACAGAGACGAGCTGCGGCCGAATAACTTGTTTCCGCTTTCATAACATCTTAGAAGTTATCACACCCGTTGAAACACAAGATAGATCATCTCAGTGTGGAAGCAATGGATCACAAATCGCTAGAAGACGTACGTACGTCATCGTGACATTGCCTGGCTTCTCTTCTGTTTTGCTCAACTTTTGTTGTGATTTATCACGCGGCAAATGTTGAAACAACCCATAACCTTCAAAGTATTGTGCGAATGGACTCCTTGAAGGTAAGACGTTTGCTGAAGATGAGGTTTGCTAAACTTCCAATCCTCCGAGCAGACCGCCATAACGCCGAAACATGTGGGGATCACGTGACCGGGCAACTAGATGGGCGTGGTATTGCCTGGAGCGACCGCTAGAGGGGTCCCACGGCCCTCCGATCTTATAGCCCTCTCCTTAGTTTCTTACCTCCATGTTTTCCGCCAACCAGTGTACTGATCCTTATATATCATTTTTCTATATATCTTGTTCGGAATCCATGTCTCGGGCATTGTCCTGATCCTTTCCTCGTACGTAATTTTGGCGTTTGCTTCCGTCGCACCAAAGCCAGACCTGCCCAAGTCCCCTTGTATAGCTGCATTGGGCGCTGATCTGCGGGTATTAAGTGCTATATGGCCGGCTTCTCTTTGTTTTCTCTCGAGGAATCCGGTTGTGGCCGACGAAAAGCATAGCACCGCGTTCCCATAGATGAGCCCGGGCACTGCCACTGCCTTCCACAACTCCCTTGTCAAATCAAAACGATTGAAAGACCACAGCGTTCGCGCCCGTAGCACTCCGACGTATTTCGTCGCCTTCTTTCGCATCTGGTCTTCAAAGTTCCTTTAGGTATTTTTCGTCTGTCGAGCTGGTCACTCCGAGGTACAGGGTCGGACACACATAAGCGTACCGCTGGAGCGCATGACCTGCAAGTATGCCAGCGCCGCGCAACGGATGTTCCTGGGTTTGAGACCTCTCGCCTAGCGAACATTCGCCACCTCTCGGTTGGGTCCGTCATTGCTCTCGTGGCGCCGGCGGGCCGGGAGACCCACCTGCTGTTGCTATTCAATTACCAGTTCTAACGAATGGTACTTACCGGAAGTTGGAGCTGGAATTATACGATGTATAGGGAGACCACTGATCTCTATCTATAGGGACTGTGCGATAAACTGGTGGCGCCGCGATGCGGCCTCCGGAGAAAGTACCTTGCGTGATAGCCGCCGGGTAGCCAGCTTTGTTTACATGTGAAGTGCGGGTATCTTTTTTGGCCACAGCATCGCTAACTGTGCCAGCACCTACAAGAACTCTTCATTAGGGACCAGATGCTTCATTTCTCGTGATTTGTACGCTTCCAATACCACCGAGGTCACTAGACTCGCAGCGAATAGCGTTTGTGACGTGCGTTCGGCCATTGCATGAGGTGTGCATAACATGAGCGAATATATTCTATTTCTTTTGTTCTAGTTTCAATGAAACTGAATGAGGACCTGCAAAATGATCAATGACTTACAGTTGCCACTTTCGTGACGGTGAAACGCCGCTGGATACTGTATCACCGTCAAATGCACCGACCAAACGGCAACCTATTTCGAGATAATGATTGAGGTGTTTCATCGCCGGTGCCCAGAGCCGATATTGCTCCCGGTATGACGAGTCTCACAGTGAGAACAGAAGTTCTACGTTGTCCAAAAGGTTTAGTATTTACTCACCGACCATTTCACAGCTGTCGTCCCGCAAGCTTACGGCGGTAGCCGAGGTAAGAACTCATATATTTTCTTCTTTGAGGATCTCTTTAGAGTTATTGTATCTGAAGATACTGGAAAAGCTGCAGTACAAGTTCAGGCAATAAGTTGTGACCCCACGTGTTTATTTGTATGGATAAAACGGACGCACGATGTAAATTTCAGTGACGAAGCTATGTGTGTGCAAAGACTACGAAAGGAATACAAGACTCAGTCAAAAACATGATATTACAAATGGCTAGAGTCAGAGGAATACACGTATATAGCCTTCGCTAGCAAGCCATTTTGTGAGGAGTCAAATAACCATCCTCTCGAGGTATCACTTACAGGTGTTTTGACCGGGCAGACGCGAGTGGCTGTTCTCCTTCCGTACTGTTAGATGCATTATAAATACGGTGGTTGCTTCTGTGCAGTTTGTCTCCATTCTCTTCGTTCGCGCCCCAGAAAGGTTCCACATTATTTGCACTTGGAAAATTAGCCCTTCTAATTACGGAGGTCGCCACGCAAGCTACGGTTCCACTTGAGAATGCATAGAACGGGCGGCGTGGTATCACGTCGGATACGTTCAAGACCGCCACTGGCGGCGCTGTCGCGACGGAGCAGCGCCCCCCCTTTAGGTGTCGCACGGTCCCTATTGTCATCAAGCAGCAGACCTACGTATGGAGGTAGTCATCTTTCGACAGACACTAACTTTACGTTACAGTCTCACAAGCTAGATAAGAACACTCTCTAGGAGAGTTTGCTTTTCGTACTGACCATACAAAGCGAGCAATCCAAACACTGGGGTGTCGCTCCGGGGTGCAGTACAGTGATAGCGAGCTGGCTAGAATATGATATGCCACTCACCCTGAACGTGGCGGAGAAGACGAGTAGACATCAGCCAGCGGCGAGAGCACTCCACAAGACCATACAGTGCATCCTCACGGACAATGTGGCTACGAAGACAGTCCTGCCCTGACAGCCTGATATATAGCTGCGTCTCCGAAGTCTGGGCCACCGGAAGCGAGCCGGCAACGACGGATCTAGAGTTGAAAGTTGAGCTCGGTAATTAATAAATCCAATTGTTTACGCGGAACAGGCAACGGTTCCAGGAATTGTACGGTGGCCCAGACGACAGTCGACAGCTGAAATATCTGGGTTGCTATGCGCCACAGCAAAAGAGGAACTCGACAACGCCTGAAATAGTACTCTGCGGTTTCACACATCTCGCAAGACGTGCAACCGTCAGAGCGAGAGATGTGAAAACTATGTAGTCGCCCACGAAAAGGAAGAACATCGTGGGCCAACTTCAAGTGAAGACTGGCGCGGCGGGCATCTAGCCAGCCCGCACTGATTCGACGCCAAGACAGCTACGTCGGAACCGAAGGGACCAGTCTCCAACTCCCGGAGTGTGTCTTGTTACCGCGGCGATCACCGCTAAAAGGCAACCTCCATGGAGCGAATTTTTGCAACGAAGTTCGCGCGGCAGACTGCCACGCGCCTTCCGCCGCCAGTTCTTCACCAGCACCAGCTCCATGGGGCGAAAAACGAGCGGGCGGCGTCGGGAAGTCATGCATGTCATGCTCAGTGAAATCAGTTGCTCGAAAAAGTGCATTTAATGACAAATTTTGCAACTAAATCGAATAATTGTGTGAAAAGATGCGCCCAGTAACGTACCGAATTGCATATTCACTACTGCGAAAGGAAAACATGTTTCTTGGCAGAGAATGCCTCACGTTCTAGCGATGCAGTTGGCGAAACAGCGAGCAGACGACAGCATCCAGTTGCAAGAAGAGGACGATGACGGTGATTCACGAGATCAGACGACCACGTGCACACGATCCTGCGTAGATTCGTAGCGGAAGAGCACTTTGATTGGTCCATCTGCAGTTGACGCTTCCGGAATCGCGGACACTGGGCGAAAATATGTGGCATGGGCAGATGGGCGGCGGACGCTCACATTTTTGACGCCTCGCGCAGGGTGTCCGACGCTGAGCGAAGTTCGCGCTGTACATTCGCTCCATGGAGGTTGCGCATAACGCGAAATTCGGGTCTGGCGACTGTTACATATCATAAGCACTAGTCATCCAACTTTCCTGGTGTGGCGGATGCGTTTAGAACAAAAATGCTGCTGCTCCCATAGCGGAACGCGATGACGGCGACGCCTGAGTTAACTGGTGCCACAATTCTGTGAAATATTCTGCCTAGGATCATGCCTAGGAACACGACCATGTGAGTCCGACAACGGCGAGCCTTTTACCACCACCACCACCATCTAGGGACGCGTGCCTTGCGGTGGCAGTTTGAATCAGTGGTGTCGGCGTGGCAACAACTCCTAGGAACCACAAGACACTGTAGCACCAGGCCACTACCAGGTAAGCGGGAAAGCGATGGGAAAATCAATGAACTTAAAGGGACCATGATAATTTCCGTGAATAGCGAATACTCTGCAGGACAACTTTCTCATGATCCTTCACTATCGAGCAGACACATCGACCTCTAACTGTATTCAGTACAACTGGGGCGGAGTTATGAGGCAAAAATAGCAGGGCATGACTGCTGGATAATTGCCTTTGAAATGGGCTTACGTCATAGCCATCTAATCCTCTCAGCCAACAGTGAACGACGAGCGAGGACAGACGCCGCGGGTCCATGTGGGTATACCATACGCCTTATTCTGGTCAAAAGACACCAGTACCGCGGGTTGCTTACGGTTGTGCGCCCAGTGGATGACGTCATGCAGGACCTGTGTGTGCAAGTTGATTGACAGTCCAGGAAGGGCACAGACCTGACAGGGGGGAACTACAAGATACAGGACTAAGGAAATTCTTTAGAAAAAAATCTTCCCGGAAACAACACCACAAGCGATGTTGCCCCGACGACCGTTTTACGGGCCGCGCATTCCAAGACACGGCCCACCCGGGGGCGGACCGCGTTATCAAGGGGCCCTTCTCGAAATATGGAAACTAAGGAAATTACAACTATTACAGCGGCATTCACCGCGAATACGCAATTCGGGTCTGCCGACTGCTATATGTCATCAGTACCAGTAAGCCAACTTTGCTGGTGTGGCGGAGGCGTTTACAAAATGTTCTTCACTCCTGATCCCCAAGCAGTACGAGGTGACCATGACGCCTCAGTTAACTGATGCTGATTCGTTGAAGATCGTGTACTCATCTTCCAAAACGTTCCCTAACCATTTACTCCGTTTGTTGTCCGTATCTTGCCTATTTCTCTCCTTGAAGCGTATTGCCAAGTGTGTAGGATCGTACAAGCGAAGTCAACAGAGTGTATTGGCATCAAATGGAAGGGGGGCCAGAGGGGCCGGCTTCCTGTAGCATCTCAAACAGACGCGAACATTCTGAATACCAACTCTCGCCCCAGCGACTAAGGCTGTTTAGCAATTGCTATACGTGTCAGTTTCGCCATCCAACAGCCCATGACACTGGAAAGCCGCAAGAGGGAGAACGACACGAGGATGTGGACACCTCATAGGTTAACATCGAACTTGCCATTGTCCACCCGGAAGGGAATGTGAGAGGTCATCCAGCGGCGGTGAAACTCAACTGCTCCAAGCACCGCTCGCTCCCTGCAACCAACTCTGCGAATACCTGCGTTAACAAGCTGAATCACCTCCTGCATACTGCGGCTCTGCTGCGCATGCGCTCGTCGACAGCGTGAAATCGACTCCTGGTAATTTATTTCGACTACCAAGAGTACAATATGCCGCGTTTCCCGAGACACGGAGATGGTAAAGACCACGAACAGGGGTTCATTCAACAGCCGTCAGGCTATAGAGGCCTGCTACACGATGCCACAGTGCATTCGGCAACAAGCATTAACTAAAAGCATGTTCTGATGACTCCCTGTACTCGCAAAAGGGACAGCAGGGTGACGTTGCACCGAAACGCGTAAGACGCTCACGCAGCTGCAAGACATTATGCTCTAAGCGGCTCTGAAGATTGGCCCGGCGAGCGTCCAGCCAGCCGGCAGTGGTCGTATATGCCACGCTATGTGACGCTGAATACGCGTGGAGTTCGGGGGTGGCCGATCAAGCGCAAGAAGTGCCACGTAAAGGCGCCATACAGGCCATGATGTCATATCATCATCCGGGAAAGAAGCTCGCAGACTGCTCATTGCCACAACGTATGCCTTGAGGTGGGAAGTCCAAGCACTCTGAACACGAGCGTGTGTGTCTCATCACAAAAAAAAGAGAGAAGAAGAGAAGATATCCTATAGGAAACGGAACGCGTTGCGAGTTATGACACTCGAAAGACTGCAGGTGGCAGACATACAGCGGCGAGGAACAACAGACGACTGTAGTACAAAGAGGCCAGTAAGCGGGCACGGAAAGTGAGGGGCAGGTCTACAGATTTGAGTTCACTGAGAACAGCGGAACGTTTAAACACTGTAGGCCAGTTTACTCGAGCTACCCCACTACCATCGAAGACAACACCGAGGATTTTGACTTGAGGTTTTGAGGGTAAGCCATAGGGGGCAACGCGGGAAGATTCCGCATTAATGTAGAGGGCACCACTCTTAGCCCTGTTGAGTTGTGCGCCAGGCACTATACCGTGATCGTCGAATGCCTTCAGCACAGGTTCAAGGCAAGCTCCCCCGGTATCATGACAGAGATATCATCTGCATCCGCGAAAACAGGAGGAGGGGCAACCACCAGGCAATCTAAGAAGCATAGATTGAGAAGTTACCCGTCTAAAAGAACTCGTGACAAGTGAAGTTACCGTATGGAAAATGTAACTAAGTTAATAACGAAGCTCTTCAGCCTGAAATGTAACTGGCAGTTAGTGAGTTACCTAAAAATGAAAGAGTTACTTCCAAGTTACTTCGGACACAAAATAGTATTGCGCAGGTGCAGCGCGCGTGAGCAGCTGAGTTAGACTTTGAGTTGCCCGCGGAGGAGTGCAACACGCTTAGATCTTTTTCATTCATGTCCAACAATAGACCCCTCCCTGTTTGTAAAAATAAGATTTTCCGTCTCAAAATAAAGTTATTGTTGTTTTGACAGCGCCAAAATCTGGTAGAATTGAACTACGCTCGAAGCTAGAGGTGAACAAGGTCGCGCCCGAAAATAACGGTCTTGAGGGGATTACGGTATGGTCCCTTAAAGGGATGCGACCCTCGGTCCTACTTTTCTTTCAATGGGAGGCAGCGAACAAGTGCAGCGTTCGTGGAACCCAACCCTCTCCTTCCAATTCGTTTCGGTTTCAGTCTGTCTATACCAATGTTATGATGACGGAAGGGAGTTGCCTCAGTACAGAAGCCGCCGATATTTCGAACAGAGTTTGTTCTTCTTCTGGGCACCGTCCTCATCATTGGCATAGTATTTAAAGGGTTAGGTGTGACGTGTTTAAAGGTTCATGTAAATTTCTTTCTCCACATAACCGCTAACCTCCTTATCTTTCGCTATGTTTGCCAATTCTTGCCTGTTGTCCCGTTTCGTCGGCCTGTTCGTGAACCTCCCATTTTTCTGTAACCGGTCAGGAGCCTAGATCACTTCGGGACGATGTCACGGATGGCCATCCTGTGGAGGACCGATGACCTGCCAGGTACCGAACAGGCTTGACATGGGTGCAAGACCTTCTTTAACTGCGGCGAAACGCGTAGGACAGGCGCCTTGGCTAGAATTTTGTAGTCGCAAGTCAAAAGTGTTACGGGGCGATACGCATCCTGGTCCTGCTTTCTTGACGCGTCCTTGCAGAGAAGGACAATTATGCCACTCTGCATCGTGGAGCAGAGCGCGCCTCGCGACAAGCATTGATTACATATACGAGTTAAAGCACCGCCAATTACCCTCCAAAAACGTTTGTAGAACTCCTCTAGGAGGCCATCGATGCCGGGAGATTTCCCGTTCGGTATTGACGAAACAGCGGCAAAAAGTTGCAAGTCCTGAGTGTGCAAACTCTATTTGTTTCACCGGGAGTGGGCGCTCTGGGCATACAACCGGCTCGTCGGATGATGGCTCCTGATACAGGGCCGCGCAATGCTCACGCATTGGAGCTCGAATGTCATCAGGTTGTGTGAGAAGTGAGCCGTCAGCTGACCGGACAACGCCGACATCCGAGGCCGTGTTTCCTGCCAAAGAGCGCCGGAGGAGTAAGCGGGAGCAGTATGCTTCCCGACACCAGCGTTCGACGTTTCGCTGCGCTGCGAAATTGCGTCAGGAGCGCATTCTCATGGCCATCAGGCGCCTCTGCACAATATCAGATTCAGTGTGATGGCTGCGAGAGCCAGGAGTCGTTGCCACGCCGACACCCCTGATTCAAACTGCCACCGTAAGGCACGAGTTCCTAGATGGTGGTGGTGGTAAAAGGACTTGCCGTTGTCGGCCTTACATGGTCGCGTTCCTAGGCATGATCCTAGGCAGAATATTTCACAGAATTGTGGCACCAGTTAACTCAGGCGTCGTCGCCATCGCGTTCTGCTATGGGAGCAGCAGTGACTAACATTTTTATTATGAACGCATCCGTCACACCAGCAAAGTTGAATGACTGGCGTTGATGATATGTAACAGTCGCCGGATATGGTGGTAGAATAGCTAAGACCTGCCTGAGTGCATCTTTACACTCCCGGTGCACTCGCGCGCCGTCTACCCCAACATCGAAAGCGATCAGCGGCTACCAGCTTCAAAGCCTCCCAGTGATCGGGCCCAAAATCGGATACGGAACATTGTTCCGACAGCCAATGTTGCATATCTTCTTTAATTTCTTGGTCTTCTAGTAAGGACGCGTTCAATCGCCAAAGGCAGCGACCGGAGCGAAAATTCTTCAGCCCTGACAAAGATAAAACGACTCCATGATGATCAATGAGGTCCCCGATCGGATTTGTGTTGCGCCCAGAGACAGAATTCAGCATTCCCGGAGACATATAGAAGCGATCCAGCCGGCTGTGGTGGCCGCGGGAGGCCCAAGTGAATTCGTATCTGTCACCATGAACATGGGACCAGGCGTCAGTTAAGCCGATGGCGCTTACAAGACGCTTCAATTCTCTGCAGGCCTGCCTACCGTGTTGGCGGTCGATCGTGCAACTAGAATCACCAGCAAGTATCAAGTTTTGGCTGCCAAAAAGAAAAGTGTGTATTGTCATCAAGCAGGAGAGACACCTATAGAAGTAGTCCCTTTTGGAGCAAGTATGAAGTTTTGGCAGCCGAAAAGAAAGATCTAAGAAAAGATCTTCCTGGAACAGCACCACCAAGACGAAAGAATAAAATTATTTCCCGGAAAAGCACCGCAAGCGGTACTGCCCAGTAGACCTGTTTATCGGCCGTACCAGTCAAAGACACGGCCCTCCCAGGGGCGGACCGCGGTATCAAGGGGCCCTTCTCCATATATGAAGGACCGGCTCCCTTTCGCCTCCCTCCACCGCGAAAGGTCGTGGCCACAAAAGGCGAAATATCAATGCGCGGATTTGAAGGGAGACCAGAGCACGAAAAGTGTGGAGGTAGTCCCCTTTGGACAGACACTAACTTTACGTTACAGTCCTACAAGCTAGATAACAACACTCTCTAGGGGAGTTTGCTTTTCGTACTGACCATACCAAGTGAACAATCCAAGCACGGGAGAGCCGCTGCGGAGAGCAGTACGGTCCTAGCGAGCTGGCTAGCTAGAACATGATTTGTCACTCACCCTGAACGTGGCGGAGAAGACAAGTAGACATCAGCCAGCGGCGCAAGCACTCCACGAGACCATACAGTGCTTGCTCACGGACAATGCGGCTACGAAGCCCTGTCCTGACAGCCTGAAATATAGGTGCGTCTCCGAAGTCTGGGCCACCGAAAGCCAGCCAGCAACAACGAATCCAGATTTGAAAGTTGATCTCGGTAATTAATAAAGCACATTGTTTACGCTGAACGCGCGGAACAGGCAACGGTTCCACGAACAGTACGGTGGCCCAGGCGAGAGTCGACAGCTCAAATATCTGGGTTACTCTACGCCACAGCAAAAGAGGAACACGACAACGCCTGAAACAGTGCTCTGCTGTTTCACACATCCCGCAAGACGGGCAACCGTCTGAGCGAGAGATGTGAAAACGGTGTAGTCGCTCACGAAGAGGAACTACAGCGTGGGACAACTTCTATTGAAGACTGGCGCGGCGGGCGTCTAGCCAGCCCGCGGTGATTCTGTGGCGGCCCGTGTGTGATGACGAAGACGTGCCTCTGCTGCCACGCGCTACGGCGCTGGCACCGCAGTTCTACCGGCACCGTCCTAGCGTGAGGCCACGACCATCTGCCCGCTGGGACATTCCATCATCGCCGGTCAGGACTCATGTAGAGGAACCCCACCGTCCTCTACATTTGGTGACCCGAACTATGAACACCATGTTCGGCGTAATTCGGCCAATCACCATCCCAAATTACTGCAAGCCCACCTCCGAAGGTACGGTGCAACGTTCTACCGAGGAACCGCTAGGCGACGACGTCAATTCACCGCGGCTCCACTTATCGCAACGCCCGACCGCGCCACACCATGGTCCTACCCACCTTACCCATCTACCCAGATCACGTCGCCATGGTCTCGCACTCTGCGTCACGTCGCCACACGCTTCACGATGGCACTCCTCGGGCTACCACCAGCGGCACCTTCCCGAGCATCACGCTCCTGTACCGGTCGCGGTACGCCGCTGTCGACCGCGCCACCCGCATCTGCTACGCCAGCGGTCAAGGAACCCTGCCCGCCTCGCCTTCCCACCTGGCTTTTGTGCAACATAGTGGCAGTCCAGTCCATCCAATTGCGGTCAAGGGGCACCAGGACCAACGTTCCACCAGGGTCACGCACGGAGGCCACAGTGAGTTTACTCCCGGTCTCCACGTGCTTCACGATGGTCCTCCCCGGCACTCTCCGTGGTGACAACACTACGAGCTCAACGCTCACGAACCGGTCGCGGTTCTGTCGCCCCACTCTCTTATCACTTCGGCCTACATGCATGCTCTCCGCTTTGGCCCGCCCCTGGAACCCTCCCGGCCAGCTCTTGTCCGCACCGTTCAGCCCGCCACTTCTGCCCACTCATCACAAGACGCAAGACCAGCCGTCCCTGTACTGCGTGTCGCCCGTCTTCCTCCTCTTCCTGTATCGACGCGGAATCTCAACCGCCAGCTCTACACCGCTCCGCGTCTGAGGGGGAGAGTGATGTGGCGGCCCGTGTGTGATGACGAAGACGTGCCTCTGCTGCCACGCGCTACGGCGCTGGCACGGCAGTTCTACCGGCACCGTCCTAGCGTGAGGCCACGCACATCTGCCCGCTGCCAAATGTAGAGGAGGTGGTGTCCCTCTACACATACAATGCCTCAAATTGACTAAGAAAGTAACGATGGAAAGAAGGTCCTATTTATTAAAATAACAACAACAACTTTATTTTCGACCTTGGAGAGTGGGGAGTTTCATCGCCACAGGCGATACTCTACCCCATTGCTGGATGGAAGGGGGGGGAATAAAATAACGAGCCCCTTCACAATAACGATCGAAGTCCGATGGTGTCCAGAAATGTCAGAAGAGCTTTGAGCGCAGAGCGTTGCTGGGCTGGATTGGGCCAGGGACCAAGCAATTTCGATAGGGAGAAAGGGCGAGAGTCCAGCTGACGGAGAGACTCGGAGAGTGTGGTTCGGGAAGGTTCGTAGTGAGGGCAATGAAGAAGAATGTGCTCCAGATCCTCAAGAGCACCACAGTGGCAGCAGGTGGGAGAGTCAACTTGTCTCAGCGGTAACGCCACTGAGCTGTAAAGGCCACATCGAGGCGCATTCAGTGGATTAATGCAGCATCTTGACGAGAGGTGTTTCGTGGCATGCGGAAAGCGAGCGTGGGATCAACTCTGTTCAACATAGAGGGGGGAAGAATGTCGGTTGTCCGTTGGCGGGAAGCCAGGGGTGTCCCTAGGCGTCGCAGAATGGAACGGCGGTCTCCTCTCAGCAGAACAATACGGGTCCGTTTCCGATACGAGAGTGCTGCTTCTGCGGCGCTGTCGGCCTGCTCGTTCCCCACGACACCACAATGGGCTGGAACCCACTGGAGAACTAGCCTGTGTGGCCTGTGCCATTATTAAAATAAGCGGCAAGTCAACTATAAATCACGCATTCAAAACCATTGGAAAAGACCGGTAACACTGAAATGGGGCTGCAATTAGATGGACAGTTTCTGTCACTGCTTTTATAAATCACAATAACTTTGGATACTTACACGCTCTTGCCACTACGTAAACAGGTGGCTGGCTACTCCCATCGTTTTTAGTGCCTCAATTTCTGGACCCTATTTATCCCATTACCCTATTACCACTCTCAATTACAGAAGAATCCAGTATCGTCAAGTTTGTAGAGTAGTAGTTGTCCTAGTTGTAGTTCTAGTAGTTGCAGTATCCAGTCAAGCTTCTCGGCACACACACACACACAAAAAGACTGACTTCACAGTTTTAATCTCTCATACCACACACGACTGTCTCCCTGTGATTTCTCCCGAGATGTCATTTACAAATTGTAACGCGTTCTACAATAGATGCTTGTCAAACAAAATGTGTTTGTCAGGATTCCTCTTACAAGTTGTCGGGTCTTGTAGAAATATTTTTCTTTTATTTCTTTGGGTTGATTTATTTGTTCATGTTACTGGTTGAAGAGATGTAAGGCTTAAAAGAAGTATTCATCATCATAATAAGGAGGAATAAAGAGAAAAAAAAGCAATAAAAGGCAAGGAATAAAGAGGCAAACAAGAAACAATTAAATGCATGTCGTTCATGGAAGTAAACCTTGGTTAGGAGTAGCATGGTCTGCCTGTACTTTGCACTGTTTTTCATTTTTTTTACGTTTCACATGTGTAACCACCCAACCCAACTCTTTTTAGCCTCGGTCTGTTCATGCGTGCGAGTTACCAGAACCAGAAATAAAACACGGTGGGATACAGATTGCATCCATACAGCCTTCCCCCATGAACAGGCATTAGCATGTGCTTCTTCAGGCCTCTGGGTTCAGGACACAACACCACAGCACTGGCACTCTTTCAAGTGTACTTGGTCCCTGCGCACTTCTATGGTCACTATCCCAAGTGTGTCCTGGCTACACGTTAAGCCACAAGTTCGTGCTCTGGCTGAACTAGCTCTAGCAGCAGCTTCTCTAACTTTGTTCCTGCTCCATATGAATTGCGCAGCACAGAGGTTGCACTTGTATGGCTTCGCTTTCATGTAAGTCTTCTTGCTACACTGCAGCTTTGTGTTGTGCCTCAGGTCTGCAGAACAGAGAATGTTCTTTTGTGGCTTCTCACCCCAGGGTGCCTGCTTGTGCTGTTCTGTGGGACAGAAACCGCACTTGCATCACACTGCAAGTTTGGGTTGTGGATAAACACTGCAGGGCAGAGGCTGCAATTTTATGGCTGCTCACCCGTGTGTGTTCGCTTGTGACGTGACAAGGTTACATGCTGTCTGAACACTGCAGGACAGAGACCGCACTTGTATGGCTTCTCGCCCGTGTGTGTCCGCATGTGCTGCTGTAGGTCCACGCCCCTGCTGAACTCCGCAGGACAAAGATCGCACTTGTATGGCTTCTCGCCCGTGTGTGTCCGCTTGTGCTGCTGCAGGGTCCCGCTCTGGCTGAACTCTGCGTGGCAGACATCGCACTTTTATGGCATCTTATATGTGTGTGTCCGCTTGTACTGCTGTAGTAGCTCACCTCGGCTAAACTCCGCAGAGCAGACATCGCACTTGTATGGCTTCTCACCCGTGTGTGTTCGCTTGTGACGCCGTAGGTTCCCACTCAGGCTGAACTCTGCATGGCAGACATCGCACTTGTATGGCTTTTCGCCCGTGTGTGTCCGCTTGTGACGCCGTAGGTTCCCACTCAGGCTGAACTCTGCATGGCAGACATCGCACTTGTATGGCTTCTCACCTGTGTGTGTTCGCTTGTGCTGCCGTAGGTATCCGCCCTGATTGAACTCTGCAGGGCAGACATTGCACTTGTATGGCTTCTCACTTGCGTGTGCTCGCTTGTGACGTGACAGGGCTGCGCTCTGTCTGAACCCCGCAGGACAGAGACTGCACTTGTACGCCTTCTCGCCCGTGTGCGTCCGCTTGTGACACTGTAAGTACCTCCTCTGGCTGAACGCTGCAGGACAGAGATCGCACTTGTACGCCTTCTCGCCCGTGTGCGTCCGCTTGTGACGCTGTAAGTACCTCCTCTGGCTAAATGCTGCAGGACAGAGATCGCATTTGTATGGCTTCTTGCCGATGTGTGTTCGCTTGTGATGTGACAGGTTTGCGCTCTGTTTCAACTCTGCAGGACAGAGGTTGCACTTGTATGGCTTCTCGCAGGTGTGTGTCCGCCTGTGCTGCTGTAGGTGCCCACCCTGTCTGAACTCCGCAGGGCAGACATCGCACTTGTATGGCTTCTCACCCGTGTGTGTCCACTTGTGACGCTGTAGGGTCCCCCTCTGGCTGAACTCTGCAGGACAGAGGTCGCACTTGTATGGCTTCTCGCCCGTGTGTGTCAGCTTGTGACGCTGCAGGTGAGAACTCCGGCTGAACTCCGCAGGGCAGACATCGCACTTGTATGGTTTCTTGCATGAATCTGTTTGCTTGTGCTGCTGTAGGTTCCCGCTCAGGCTGAACTCGGCAGGGCAGACATCGGTCTTGTATGGCCTCTTGTCAGTATGCTTCACCATGTGGTTCTCGTCACCTGCAGACCACGAGAATGCAGAGGAATAGATGTTGCACCCAGAACTCTTCTCTCCCATCTGAACACCCGTTGGAGGAGCAGTGGGAGACTTTTCAGACTCATTGTGAGAGTGTGCAAACATGTGGCATTCGAGGCTGGCTTTCGACATGCATGCAAGTGCACATGGCTTGCTCTCGTCTCGATGACGCTCAGCAGGTTGGTCATTCATAGTGAATAGTGCAGTGCTGTCGGGCTGCAGTTCAACTGTTGTTGTGGTGATCTTGAACTGCGCATTTGAAGAAATGCGACCTGAGTATTCTTGTTCACAAGTGCCTCTGGGCTTGTTCATAATATGGTGCGTATCAGTACTTTTTCTTGCGTCTGAAATTTCAGGATAAACAGGACATTCTGAGGGCATACCAGTCCAGGCGCATCTCTGATTCTCGATCTTTGAAAAACTAGATGGCACCACATTCGCAATGCCTTGTCACACTGTTCACGTTCCAACTCTACAAATAATCTCTATTATGCACAATTGCACAATGCAGAAGCACAATGTACTGAATGTCGAGTGCAATGGGGGTGGACGGCATGTGTCTTATCAATGTTCTTTAGTTTGACGGGTCTGTTCAAGGCTTTCCACCTACCCGGCCACCCCCTTGCAATTCACTTTCAGAACATTGTGCTGTTTGGACTTGCACCACTCTCCAGTATTTGCGAGAGATAAAGTGTAGTTCAGACGGAACAAGCTGAACTCGATTGGGGACTCGTTTTTCTCGTATGAGTATTTTTGTTATTTTTGTTTTGGTGTCATATAATTGGGTTACGCTTATTTTTCTCGAGTCAGTGATGCCTGTACTCAGTTGTGCAATTTTTAGTATCTTCATATTGCTCGAATACCTCAAAGCTGTACAAGTGCATACTGTGTACTATGCTGGTGCACAAATGTTATCGCTTACTGCTGATGATAGTAACGGGCAATACACCCAATGATGAAATTATGAAATAGGAGTCGCCATCTATGAGTCCGAGCGTTAGTCAAACGCCAACTGAAAATGCCATGAGAGTCATGGAGAGGTTATTACATACGATCAGAGCTCGCTTGTCAGGATGGTTTCTCGGAGGATGTCAACTTGCTGTACTTGCGGTTCTATAACATGCGACGGCATGTTTTCAGAAGCGGGTTTCAAGTGCACACACTAATACATAAAAGGGAAGTTGATCTCGCTCATTTTTTAACCTATTCTTCAATTCGATCTTGATACAGTTTGATATAAACTTTCGCATTCCTGTCACGGTCCAATTAATGAAAGTTCACTGTGCTATCAAGTTTGCTTCCAAGGTCGAATTAACTGAAGTTTATTGGGTTATCAAAGCCACTCGTCCTCATCCAGTTCCCCTACCTTTACAAAGTATGGTATAGTTTTCCGAAGTCAGCTCAAAATTTAGCACATCTTACCACTTTTCCATTAAAGATTCCATGCTGAGACCGCAACAAGAAACTGCAATTCACGGGAGAGCCATATATGTTTGCATTAATAATCGAACTCTCCCGCCAGCAATTGCCTGCTGCAGTCTGGCAAATGGATTTCTATTTCCAACATAGGGCACTGCTGAGCTCGCGTGTGACAGAGAGGGATCACTTAGTTGGCCATGGAGTGTGGGTAATGCGGGTATACCCGCGTTGCCCGCGGTCGCGTTGCCGGTACACCCGCATTTTCCCCGCAGTGTTCGCGAATTCCTACCCGCAATTCGTGACGATATGCGGGTAACTGCGGGTACCCGCGGGTATACCCGCACCCGCGCTCAGTTCTACATATTCTTTCCTGAACATGGTTTACACTGGTGGTGACACAAAAGCACATTTGAGACTTGTCCCAAACGATCTGCAGTAAGAAGTGCATATAAATGCATATTTCATACGTTGCTGCATATTTCCCCTGCTCGTCACATATGACGTATCAATCCATATTTGGCATTGCAATCCGCCGATTAGACACTCGGCATCGTGAAGTCTTCTTGAGGTTCCGTCCCTGCGGGTGTCCACGCCACTCTGGTTGCGCTGAATGCATCTTGTGCCCTCTCTATCTGCAACAGAGAGTATGACGCGTTCCCTTCTAAGCCGCCTACAGTTCGTCTGTCGCTTTTACGTCGTTTCCTTACTATGCCGAGACCTAAGCCATCAACTTCCTACCTCTACAAGAGATGGACGACGGAGAACCCAGATTTGTGCACCGACGGAAAGATATTATTCTGGAGGATTTGCGAGAAGGTAAGAAAGAAACACGCATTACAAAGCATGGGCTTTCATGCATTGGGGAGGATTACGAACGGGAATGTTTAGAGCAAATAAGCGTAAATGGGGACTCGCTTGCGACACAATGTACGCGCAAGGACGCTTATTAACGACGCTAAAATCGAAGTCGTTCCTTGGTATTTATTTACTTCGCAGAAATTCAACTGTCCCGGCTGTTTCGAGACTCGATTTTTCCGTTATTTCCCTTTTTTTTCTGTCTCTTATAGGTCAATGCAGAAAGGAAGTTTCAAGTGGACCAGCATGTGATGTCGCTCATTTCTGAAAAAGGGAAGGTGAGCAGAACTTCACAACGTCTACATCCCCACGCCGTGAGCTCTCGTCTTGAGCTTGACGAATTTTGTGCAGAGGACCTCTCTGAAGCGCTCGTCACAACTAATATATTCCGTGGTGGAAGCTCGAAAACCCAACACTAAGAAAATGCCTCGAGAAGTATACTCCCAGGAAGATACCGGCAGAATCAACTCTCCGAAAGAATTACCTGTCTCTTGTGTACGAGAAAGACATGAATGAAGGAAGGCGCTCTGTTGCTAATGCCCCAAATATGGGCTGCTGCGGATGAGACGACGGACGCTTGCGGTCGCTACGTGGCACATCTTCTTGTTGGAAAACTTGATAATCGAAGGTCCAGAGGCCTTATCTGCTAGCGAGGTCAACACTCGAGAAAACAAACCATGGTACCGTAGCTATAGATTCGTAAACGATGTTCTCAAGCTACTCTGGCCAGATGGGGGCAGAGAGAAGTTTAGGATATTTTACGCAGGTGCAGCTGCGTACACGACAAAGGCTCTCCCTGAAATTTTTCTATCCAGCCCTCGTGCACATAACGTGTTTGGTGCACGGTCTCAAGCGTGTGGCATAGTAAGTCAGGGGGCCCTACCCACACGTCAACAAGGTGGTGTCAGACGTGAAGAAAATTTTTACCAGTCTTACCAGTCTCAGAGTAGTCGGCGATCTGTTTGCTTCGATTCTTGACGCCACTCTACTGGAGGTTGTGCCCGCTCACCTTACTTTCAGCCTTCATGTATGCTCCACACAGTGGCGTAGCCAGACCTCCAAGGTAGGGGGGGGGCTCGATACGAAAACTCGCCCCACTTCACCACACATACTTATGGGCACTACAAAATGCGGCTGCAAAAAAAAAAAAAAAAGAGAACGAAGAAGAAGAAGGAACGAAAATAGTTGATTTGGACCACTGATCTCGATTTGGACTTTCACAATACAATTACATGTATAGGCTGTCATGACCAATGAGGTGGTGTCACGAGATTGGAATTATTTTGAAAAGCTCATACTTTGAAAACCATTCAAGAGTGTTGCTTAGATAGACGCCATGACCTGCAAGAACTTTCGCGATCGTCACTCTGGTCCCCTCTGCCACCTCCATATATTATGCTCTCCTCGGTTTTGCACGATTTGCGTTGGTCGGTCCGCGGCAGGTTGGGGGGGGCTCGAGCCCCCCCTAGCCCCCCCGTGGCTACGCTACTGGCTCCACACACAACATGCGACGTATACGGGTCACTTTCGAACTATAAGAACGTTTTGGCATAGTTTTGGTTGACAGGCGCCAGAACTTCACTCCAGACAATATTGAACGGTATCTTGCGGCAAACATTTTCGTTAACAGTTCCAATCATTTCAAACACGGCCTCGTGATATTTTTTTCTGAATATCCGCTTTGCTTACCTTTCACTGCAACCACAACATATCCGGTTAAATATAAGTTTACATCTTCGTATACAGCACGAGTTTTTACGGCATATATGACACATTTTTACTGCCTGTTCTGACTATAGGTTAAGTGCAGAGATGCGTGCATGTTTCATTCCTTGGAAGCGCATCTGACGGAACGAGACCATTTCGTCTTCCCGTGTTGTTGACGGGAGCTGTACTTCTAGTAGTTGCAGTCTAGGGTCAACCCTCTCGGTTGAAAAAAAAAAAGAAAGAAAGAAACGTTCTCGAGACTGAGGTCACAGCCTTTAATCTCTCATACCATACACGATTGTCATTCCGCGATTTCTCCTGAGATGCCATTCACAAATTGTTACAACTTTCAACGCATTGTACAATAGATGCTCGTAATACGAAAGGTAACAGTGGGCATTCTTCTTACAAGTTGTGACGTCGTCTAGAAATATTATTTTATTTCTTTGGGTTGATTTATTCGTTTATCTTATCAGCTGAGGAGATGCAGGGCGTAAAAGAAGCATTCATCATCATAATAAACAGAAATAAAGAGGAGAAAGGAATAAAAGGCAAAGCAATAAAGAGGCAAGCGAGAAACAATGCAATGCATATGTTGTTCATGAAAATAAACCTTGCTTAGCAATTCAGAGGCACTGTATGGGTGTCCCTTCATTGTTTATTTGTTTACGTTTCGCATGTGTCATCCCCGAACCCAACTCTTTTTACCCTCTGCCTGTTCGTGTGTGCGAGTTTCAAAGTGCCAAACACAAGTAAATTACGGTGGGATACAAATCGCATCGATACAGCTTTCCCTTATCTGTCCATTAGCATATGCGTCTTCAGGTGTCTGCGTCAAACACATGCGACAGCCCCAGGACTGGTGCACTTTCACGTGCACGCGGACTCTAAGCACTTGCATGGTTGCCTTCACAAGTGTGTCCTGGCTACATGTTAAGCCACAGGTTTTGAGCTCTGGATGAACTAGCTCTAGCAGTTTCTTTTCTAACTCTGTGTGTTCCTCCTCTACATGAACTCAGCAGCAGAGAGGTTGCACTTGTATGCCTTCACACCCATGTAGGTCTTCTTGTTACACTGCAGGTTTGTGCTGTGCCTCAGGTCTGCAGGACAGAGACTGCACATGTTTCACAGTTTGCGCTGTGGATGAACACTGTAGGACGGAGGTTGCAATTTTATGGCTGTTCACGCGTGTGTGTTCGCTTGTGACGTGACAAGGTTACATTCTGTCTGAAGGCTGCAGGGCAGAGGTCGCACTTGTATGGCTTGTTGACCATGTGTGTCCGCATGTGCTGCTTTAGGTTCCAGCCCCTGCTGAACTTCGCAGGGCAGACGTCGCACTTGTAAGGCTTCTCACCCGTGTGTGTTCGCTTGTGTCGCTGTAGGTGCCAGCTTTGGCTGAACACTGCAGGGCAGACATCGCACTCGTATGGCTTCTCACCCGTGTGTGTCCGCTTGTGACGCTGTAGGTGCCCAATCAGGCTGAACCCTGCATGGCAGACATCGCACTTGTATGGCTTCTCGCCCCCGTGTGTGCACTTGTGACGCTGTAGGTTCCCGCGCTGGCTGAACTCAGCAGGGCAGACATTGCACTTGTATGGTTTATCGCCAGTGTGTGTCCGCTTGTGCTGCTCTAGGTGAGCATTCCGGGTGAACTCCGCAGGGCAGACATCGCACTTGTATGGCTTCTTGGATGAATATGTCCTCTTGTGCTGCTGTAGGTTCCGGCTCATGCTGAACTCTGAAGCCATGTGGTCCTCGTCTCCTGCAGACCACGAGAATGCAGAGGGACAAGTGTTGCACCCAGAACCCATCCCTCCCATCTGAACATCCGACGGAGGAGTAGTGGAACACTTTTCAGACTCTTTGTGACAGTCTCCAAACATGTGGCATTCGAGGCTGGCTTTCGACATGCATGCAAGTGCCTGTGGCTTGCTTTGGTCTCTGTGTTGCTCAGCGTGTCGATCGTTCGTAGTGACTAGTGCAGTGCTGTCGAGCTGCAGTTCAACTGTTGCTGTGCTGATCTTTAACTGTGCATATGAAGAAATGTAACCTGAGTATTCTTGTTCACATGTGCATCTGGGCTTGTCCTTAATATGGAGCGTAACACTGATGTCTCTTGCATCTGAAATTTCACAAATCGGACATTACGAGGGCATACCAGACGAGGAGCATATTTGACTCCGGGCTTTTGAAAAACTAGGTGGCGCCACATTCACAAAGCCCTGTCATGCCGTTTGCATTCCAACTCCACAAATAATCCTCACTGTGCACGATTGAGGCCACAAACTCAAAGCAGCTCGCACCATGCTCCGGCATTTGCCAAGAAGTGAAGTCTAGGACTTTCGCACAGAACAATCCAAGCTCCATTCTAAACAGTCACAGCATTTTGTTTCTTTTCCTATATGAGCATTTTTGTTAATTTTTGTTTCAATGTCATATAATTATGCTTAAATGTGCACGGCTTATCTCCGCCATCATGTGACCGTGAACGTGCACGAAGGGCTTTCGAGCCATTACGCTAATTTGACACAGGTGAGCCATTCCAGTCAAAACTGGCCAACGATGTACTAGCTCAGCCCTTCAGAGTAGACTGGAAAAAAACTGTTCATATTTTGTTACCGTTGTGCACGCGGAACGTAAGCTCTCTTTTACACCACACTCACAGTGGCTTCGGCTCATTTGCATATCAAAGTTTGAGGATGGATATTTTCACGCATGTGCGTGTTTCAGGATCTGTTAGACTTTAAGTACGGCTTGCAACTAGGATGGTCCACTCAACCTGCCCTGTGCCCGCTTCTGCCCGAAATCCCGATTAAAAAGTTAACCCCTCGAACGTTTCGAAAAATACCTAATTTTGTTCACTAAATTCGTTTTTTTTTTTCTTTGCAGTAAGTGGCATTCCATAGAGGCTGGCAGAAAAATTTCTGCTCTATGTAAAGAGATGATGGAGATGTTACATTCTGCAGAAAGGTGACAGAGAGAATACACAAATCTAGGAAGCTCAAAGCATTCGGTAAATTCATCAAGACCCGATATATCGAAATGCTTCCCGAATGCCCCGAAAATGAATGGGGACCAACGAGGAGCAGGCGGTGGGCCATTCTTTGTTGACAGAACACCAGTGATGGCTGCTTGCTAAACCAGCCACACTGGCATCGTCCTCTTTGCCTGAAGAACTCAGATGCTCCAAATATAACCGCTTTCTTCTCTGCTTCCTGGACACATACCGCTGGTGTGAATGCCCGAGTCCTCACAAGCCTCGTAGTAACTTTGTTTTTGTAAGAAACGCGATGCACGAGAAGTTTAAAAACTGTTTAAAAACCTGAGCTGTCAGCTCACGTTTTTATCTTCAAACGACGACACGAAGTTCACTCCAAAGCATACAGTGCTGCCCCCTACACCCTTGCAGAACCAGAACGTCACGTGGACGAGTCACAACTTTCCAAAGGAATCAAACGAAATCTGTTTTTCTGAAGACAAGTGACGCTCGCCCAAAGCGGTTATGGGGTCTAACTTCGAGAACGAGCCAGGGACGTTAGATCATCATTAGTCAGGGACTCATGTAGAGAGACATCACCTCCTCTACAAGCACGAATAATCTCGGGCTCCTACGAGAATGCTAACCGACCAGAAATATGCTCTGTCCTTAAAGGGAGACTTCGGAAGGATTTTTAAAAAATTAGGTGAGCATTATACCGAACACGGACCGCTCCCTGGATACCGAATACAACATACGCATTCATTTTGTGCGAGTAATTAATTCGTAAATGATGACACTACCAAACCGAAACCAACACGCAAGGCACACAGCGGTTCGCCCGGAGGAAGATACTGTGGCGACACCGGGCATTGTCGTCTGCTACGAAGCTTGCATTCTTCCATGCAGGATGACGTCGGCAGAGTTGCTTTCAGCGCCCTATTGCTTCACAGAGACAAAGCGCTCACAGCGCGTAATTCGTTGGAATAAAATCTGCGCACTTTGGGAATGCGATATTTCGTATGTATGTTCCTGACACCGCAAGGGTTACTGCTGTGTCACAATCCTTGTGGTAAATTTTTTTTAAAGCACTTTAAGCACTCACCACGCCACCCGAGTTGCCTTTCACAAGTGCCGTGACAGAGCGAGGACAGGGCGAGCAGATGAGAGAGAATTCCATTCTTCGACGGTTCGAGGAAAGAACGACTATTTTAACCCGCAATGGAATGTTCTGAGTGTGATGAGCTGATGGCTTAGCCATTGTTGATCTGGGTACGTGCAGAGTGATGTAGTCGCTATGATGGAATCCAAATCAACCATTGTCAATAATCTTTTTTTTTTTCAATAATTTTTTTTTTTCGAACGATCTGTGAAAAAAAATTGCTGCACATCGTGGTTGATGCATAGAGCCCACGGTACACGTGCCATCAACTTCAACGACTTCAACTTCCCATCAACTTTGTTTGTCGTGTGACGAATTAAGCCTCAAATAAGCAACCAATCAAAGCTAAACGGGAATGTGAAGAGGAGTCTCAAAAACTTTTCCCTTCCGAGGGCGTCACCCTTTACGTCACCCTGCAGGGAGCGGATGAGTAGCATACCGCGCCGACCGGTCCTAGCCGCTGCATTACGTTCCCGGAACAAAACAGTGAACGAAGATTGGGGATCAGACCACGCAGACACAGGCCGAAAGGAACAACTGTCGTCTGCTTCTATGAAAGTGAAAAAGCAGCGCAGGAATATGGTACTGTGACTACTGCACGGTGACGTTGGTCGAGCAGAGAAAGGAAGTACAGGGTTCACCGAGATAAACTTCGCGTGGTTTGTAACGAAGATAAAATAAATTAGAACAGTGTCGGGAAGCTAAAGCAGATGTTAGAAGATGTATTATGCCCCAAAATTTTGTGTCAATAATGCCGCTTCGTCCGTTTCTCTGCGGATAAATCGTGAAAATTTAAAAATCGCTGCTGCCTAAACGGCTATATGTACCTGTGTTTCAGATTCTTTCCGTCAAATGGCGAAACGGTCGAATGCGGCGTTGCAGAGTACGATTCCGCATTCAGTTCCACCTGTTCAGGTTTCGATGTCGTCTGCAACGCCGCGTTCGACCGTTTCGCCATCTCACGGAAAGGAGCTGAAACACAGGTACGTATAGCCTACTAGGCAGCGGCGGTTTTCTAATTTTCACGATTTATCCGCAGAGGAACGGACCAAATGGCAGTACTGACATAAAATTTTGGGGCATAATACGTCCTCTAACATCTACTTTAGCTTTCCGACGCTGTTTAAGCCACTTAAGCCCCCTTTAAGCCACTCCATGCGTCAAGAGGAGTAACTGAGGTGTGACGATAGCGCGACTTGAAAATAAAACGTAACGCTCTCCTTTTAACGGATTAAAGAAGTCAGATATATTCGCAGTGGTGTAAAGGCCCCAAACAATATCGCTATATTCCAACACAGGGCTAACTAATGTTATGAATGCTGTTAACATAGTACGAGTTGTGCATTCACGAAAATGATGTATTTGGAAACCACAATTTCTCGTTAGCCTTCTTTGTTATGTATTGGATGTGCTTATTCCAGCGCGAGTCTGACGTAAGAAAAACGCCCAGGTATTTGTATTCAGAGACCCTCGAGAGATTCATCGAGTTAATACAGTAATCAAAAGTGAGCGGTTTCCTTTTGCGAGTGACACTCATGACCACACACTTATTTATGTTAATAGGTAACATGTCTCACACCAGCTGCCATTTTCTGCAAACAATTATTTAAACTTGCATAGTCATCACCGCCATTGATCCCTTTATAGAATACAGGTCATCGGCAAAAAAGTTCACTTTAACATCGATACCCATGCCAACATCATTTATTAGAACTAAAAACAACAAAGGACCCAGGACCGAGCCCTGGGGGAACACCGGGTGTAACTGTTACGAAGGGTGAGTCAGCGTTATTTGCGTGGACAAATTGTTTTCTACTATAAAGGTAATTGGAAAACCAGGTATAAAGTTCATCTCTTACAATTTCCTTCAACTTTAATAATAATTTCCCGCGAGAGACTCTACCGAATGCTTTAGCGAAATCCAGAGAAATAGCGTCGACTTGTCCACAAGCGTCAATAACTTTAGCAAGATCGTCGGTTGTGTTCACATGCTGTGTCACTGTGCTTATAGACCGTGGCGAAAGCCATGTTGACTGCTAGAGAATAAATTCTTACTTTCCAGATATGTATTTGGAAACATGCTTATATATGATATGCATTCTAATACCTTAGTACATGTGTTCAGAAGGGTATCGGCCGGTGACTTGCAATGTTTAGTTTGCAACCTGTTTTAGGAATTGGAACAACCTTGACTATATTCCAATTGCCCGGGAGCTCCCAACGGGCCAAAGATACATTTAAAATAAAAAAAAGGTACTTGGTGCTCTACTCAGCGTACCGAAATGAATGCGTACAATTTTTTTATTGAAGTTTATGTCCAATCTAATCAGTCTAATCTTATTACCGCGTCACATAGGCAGTCTCCACTGAAACCAACGACCATTGACCACTGAAAAAGCAAGCGGCGCCATCAAGCAGGCGGCGCATCAACTTCTGAATGAGTGTTGGATCCAATGTTTCCTGGTAGGCTGACACATTACATGCTAGGGGGCCCTACCTGCATCTTCAATGGTCATCAATCTCGATGGTCGTTGAAGATTGCCCTTGTGACAACGGTATTAGAGCGTTCAGCTACAGCATTAGAATTTAAGCCGATGTTCCAAATTACAAGTTGTCTTAACAATAGTTTGCGCTCACATCATTTTATACCCAAAACGCACTGTTGCACACAATCTGAATTGCCCCGCCATCCTGGTCGCTGCAATCCCGCTGAGCACGCTGTACCGTCCGCACTTCACGTTCATGATCTTGGTTTTCATTTGCAGCCCTCTGGTGGAAACTTTGCACAACACTCTCAAAAGTTTCAAATTAAAACGAAACACTGGTCGAGGATGACTACTTGAACAGTATTCACATTAATACCAATGATATTTAATCTGTTTCTGCATTCGTCGATGTTGTTTTCTTAGTGGGGGCCGCTGACATCGCCGCCATCTTGCCAACCCAGAAGTGGCAGTGTGAATGGCGAGAAGGAGAGGGTGAAAGGAAGCCTCAGCGCCGACCCTCCTTGAAATGTGTGTAGTCATGTTTGCATAGGTGGGCATTTTGGTGAAACCTCACTCGCCCTCACCCTCATGGCCCTCACGGGCACATGCCTTCACTTGCCCTCACCCTCACGGCCCTCACAGACACATGCCCTCAATCGCCCTCACAAACGCAAGCCCTGAGGGTCTTACCCTCATCATAAGGTCTCCGTGAGTGCACTCATGAGGTTGTGCCCCTCATGAGACCTCCTGTGAGTGCACTCATGAGGTTTGAGGGGCACCAGGTCTCTGTGAGTGAAGTCACTGGTGAGGCCTGAGGTATGTAACGTCAGTATGAGGGCATTCAGAAATGAGGTCAAATAACGCATTCCAGACGTGCGCAAATTAAATTATGAAGATTGATGATATGGTTCCAGCGACAGAACCACTGGCTGTGTACATTTTAAAGCGCTGGTGTGCATGTATCTAGCAATTTCGTCTACGTCGCGCTGGGAACACAACAAAGCGTCCTGAGCTGACTGATTACTTGGCAATATGGTTCCAGCGACCCAAGTACAGGCAGTGTGCACTTTAAAGGGCTGGTGTGCCCGTTTTTAGCAATTTCATGTATGTCGCGCCGGGAACAGAGCAAAGCGTCCTCACCTGACTGATTACTTGGTGATATGGTTCCATCGACCCACCTACACGCAGTGTGCACTTTAAAGGTCTGGTGTGCCCGTTTTCACCAGTTTCGTATATGTCGCGCTGGAAGCAGAGCAAAGCGTCTTGGCTGACTGAATACTTGGTGACATGGTTCCAGCCACCCAACTACCAGCACGGTGCACTTTAAAGGGCTGGTGTGCCCGTTTTTAGCAATTTCGTCTACGTCGCACTGGGAACACAGCGAAGCGTCCTGAGCTGACTGATTACTTGGCGATATTGTTCCAGCGACCAAACTACAGGCAGGGTGCACTTTAAAGGGCTGGTGTGCACGTTTTTACCAATTTCGTCTACGTCGCGCTGGGAACACAACAAAGCCCAGGACACTTGGCTGTGTTCCCAGTGCGACGTAGACGAAATTGCTAAAAACGTGCACATCAGCCCTTTAAAGTGCACCCTGCCGGTAGTTCGGTCACTGGAACAATATCGCCAAGTAATCAGTCAGCTCAGGACGCTTCGCTGTGTTCCCAGCGCGACATGGACGAAATTGCTAAAAACGGGCACATCAGCCCTTTAAAGTGAACTCTGCCGGTAGTTGGGTCGCTGGAACCATGTCACCAAGTAATCAGTCAGCCAAGACGCTTTGCTCTGTTCCCAGCGCGACATATACGAAACTGCTAAAAACGGCACACCAGCCCTTTAAAGTGCACCCTGGCTGTAGTCGGGTCGCTGGAACCATATCACCAAGTAATTAGTCAGCTCAGGACGCGTGGCTGTGTTCCCAGAGCGACGTAGACGAAATTGCTAAAAACGGGCACACCAGCCCTTTAAATGCACCCTGCCGGTAGCTGGGTCGCTGGAACCATATCATGAAGTAATCAGTCAGCTCAGGAGGCTTTGTTGTGTTCCCAGCGCGACGTAGACAAAATTGCTAAAGACGTGCACACGGGCCCTTTAAAGTGCACCATGCCTGTAGTTGGGTCGCTGGAACCATATCACCAAGTAATCAGTCAACTCAGAACACGTGGCTGTGTTCCCAGAGCGACGTAGACGAAATTGCTAAAAAAGAGTAACACCAGCCCTTTAAAGTGCACCCTGCCTGTAGTCGGGTCGCTGGAACCATATCACCAAGTAATTAGTCAGCTCAGGACGCGTGGCTGTATTCCCAGAGCGACGTAGACGAAATTGCTAAAAACGGGCACACCAGCCCTTTAAAGTGCACCCTGCCTGTAGTCGGGTCACTGGAACCATATCACCAAGTAATTAGTTAGCTCAGGACGCGTGGCTGTGTTCCCAGAGCAACGTAGACGACATTGCTAAAAACGTGCACACGGGCCCTTTAAAGTGCACCCTGCCTGTAGTCGGGTCGCTGGAACCATGTCACCAAGTAATCAGTCAGCCAAGATGCTTTGCTCTGTTCCCAGCACGACGTAGACGAAATAGCTAAAAACGTGCACACGGGCCCTTTAAAGTGCATCCTGCCTGTAGTCGGGTCGCTGGAACCATATCACCAAGTAATTAGTCAGCTCAGGACACGTGGCTGTGTTCCCAGCACGACGTAGACGAAACTGCTAAAAACGGCACACCAGCCCTTTAAAGTGCACCCTGCCTGTAGTCGGGTCGCTGGAACCATATCACCAAGTAATTAGTCAGCTCAGGACGCGTAGCTGTGTTCCCAGCGCGACATATACGAAACCGCTAAAAACGGCACACCAGCCCTTTAAAGTGCACCCTGCCTGTAGTCGGGTTGCTGAAACCATATCACCAAGTAATTAGTCAGCTCAGGACACGTGGCTGTGTTCCCAGCACGACGTAGATGAAATTGCTAAAAACGTGCACACGGACCCTTTAAAGTGCACCATGCCAGTAGTTGGGTCGCTGGAACCATATCACCAAGTAATCAGTCAACTCAGGACACGTGGCTGTGTTCCCAGCACGACGTAGACGAAATAGCTAAAAACGTGCACACCAGCCCTTTAAAGTGCACCCTGCCTGTAGTCGGGTCGCTGGAACCATATCACCAAGTAATTAGTCAGCTCAGGACACGTGGCTGTGTTCCCAGCACGACGTAGACGAAATTGCTAAAAACGTGCACACGGGCCCTTTAAAGTGCACCCTGCCTGTAGTCGGGTCGCTGGAACCATATCACCAAGTAATTAGTCAGCTCAGGACACGTGGCTGTGTTCCCAGCACGACGTAGATGAAATTGCTAAAAACGTGCACACGGACCCTTTAAAGTGCACCATGCCTGTAGTTGGGTCGCTGGAACCATATCACCAAGTAATCAGTCAACTCAGGACACGTGGCTGTGTTCCCAGCACGACGTAGATGAAATAGCTAAAAATGTGCACATGGGCCCTTTAAAGTGCATCCTGCCTGTAGTCGGGTCGCTGGAACGATATCACCAAGTAATTAGTCAGCTCAGGACACGTGGCTGTGTTCCCAGCACGACGTAGACGAAATTGCTAAAAACGTGCACACGGGCCCTTTAAAGTGCACCCTGCCTGTAGTCGGGTTGCTGGAACCATATCACCAAGTAATTAGTCAGCTCAGGACACGTGGCTGCGTTCCCAGCACGACGTAGATGAAATTGCTAAAAACGTGCACACCAGCCCTTTAAAGTGCATCCTGCCTGTAGTCGGGTCGCTGGAACCATATCACCAAGTAATTAGTCAGCTCAGGACACGTGGCTGTGTTCCCAGCACAACGTAGACGAAACTGCTAAAAACGGCACACCAGCCCTTTAAAGTGCACCCCGCCTGTAGTCGGGTCGCTGGAACCATATCACCAAGTAATTAGTCAGCTCAGGACGCGTGGCTGTGTTCCCAGCGCGACATATACGAAACTGCTAAAAACGGCACACCAGCCCTTTAAAGTGCACCCTGCCTGTAGTCGGGTTGCTGGAACCATATCACCAAGTAATTAGTCAGCTCAGGACACGTGGCTGTGTTCCCAGCACGACGTAGATGAAATTGCTAAAAACGTGCACACCAGCCCTTTAAAGTGCACCCTGCCTGTAGTCGGGTCGCTGGAACCATATCACCAAGTAATTAGTCGGCTCAGGACACGTGGCTGTGTTCCCAGCACGACGTAGACGAAATTGCTAAAAACGTGCACACGGGCCCTTTAAAGTGCACACTGCCTGTAGTCGGGTCGCCGGAACCATATCACCAAGTAATTAGTCACCTCAGGACACGTGGCTGTGTTCCCAGCACGACGTAGACGAAATTGCTAAAAACGTGCACACGGGCCCTTTAAGGTGCACCCTGCCTGTAGTCGGGTCGTGGAACCATGTCACCAAGTAATCAGTCAGCCAAGACGCTTTGCTCTGTTCCCAGCGCGACATATACGAAACTGCTAAAAACGGCACACCAGTCCTTTAAAGTGCACCCTGCCTGTAGTCGGGTCGCTGGAACCATGTCCCCAAGTAATCAGTCAGCCAAAACGTTTTGCTCTGTTCCCAGCGCGACATATACGAAACTGCTAAAAGCGGCACACCAGCCCTTTAAAGTGCACCCTGCCTGTAGTCGGGTTGCTGGAACCATATCACCAAGTAATTAGTCAGCTCAGGACACGTGGCTGTGTTCCCAGCATGACGTAGACGAAATTGCTAAAAACGTGCACACGGGCCCTTTAAAGTGCACCATGCCTATAGTTGGGTCGCTGGAACCATATCACCAAGTAATCAGTCAACTCAGGACACGTGGCTGTGTTCCCAGCATGACGTAGACGAAATAGCTAAAAACGTGCACACGGGCCCTTTAAAGTGCACCCTGCCTGTAGTCGGGTCGCTGGAACCATATCACCAAATAATTAGACAGCTCAGGACACGTGGCTGGGTTCCCAGCACGACGTAGACGAAATTGCTAAAAACGTGCACACGGGCCCTTTAAAGTGCATCCTGCCTGTAGTCGGGTCGCTGGAACCATATCACCAAGTAATTAGTCAGCTCAGGACACGTGGCTGTGTTCCCTGCACGACGTAGACGAAATTGCTAAAAACGTGCACACGGGCCCTTTAAAGTGCACCCTGCCTGTAGTCGGGTCTCTGGAGCCATATCACCAAGTAATTAGTCAGCTCAGGACACGTGGCTGTGTTCCCAGCACGACGTAGACGAAATTGCTAAAAACGTGCACACCAGCCCTTTAAAGTGCACCCTGCCTGTAGTCGGGTCGCTGGAACCATATCACCAAGTAATTAGTCAGCTCAGAACACGTGGCTGTGTTCCCAGCACGACGTAGACGAAATTGCTAAAAACGTGCACACCAGCCCTTTAAGGTGCACCCTGCCTGTAGTCAGGTCGCTGGAACCATACCACCAAGTAATTAGGGAGCTCAGGACGCGTGGCTGTTTTCCCAGAGCGACGTAGACGAAATTGCTAAAAACGGGCACACCAGCCCTTTAAAGGGCACCCTGCCGGTAGCTGGATCGCTGGAACCATATCATGAAGTAAACAGTCAGCTCAGGAGGCTTTGTTGTGTTCCCAGCGCGACGTAGACGAAATTGCTAAAAACGTGCACACGGGCCCTTTAAAGTGCACCCTGCCTGTAGTCGGGTCGCTGGAACCATATCACCAAGTAATTAGTCAGCTCAGGACACATGGCTGTGTGCCCAGCACGACGTAGACAAAATTGCTAAAAACGTGCACACGTGCCCTTTAAAGTGCACCCTGCCTGTAGTCGGGTCGCTGGAACCATATCACCAAGTAATTAGTCAGCTCAGGACACGTGGCTGTGTTCCCAGCACGACGTAGACGAAATTGCTAAAAACGTGCACACCAGCCCTTTAAAGTGCACCCTGCCTGTAGTCGGGTCGCTGGAACCATATCACCAAGTAATTAGTCAGCTCAGGACATGTGGCTGTGTTCCCAGCACGACGTAGACGAAATTGCTAAAAACGTGCACACTAGCCCTTTAAAGTGCACCCTGCCTGTAGTCAGGTCGCTGGAACCATATCACCAAGTAATTAGTGAGCTCAGGACGCGTGGCTGTGTTCCCAGAGCGACGTAGACAAAATTGCTAAAAACGGGCACACCAGCCCTTTAAAGTGCACCCTGCCGGTAGCTGGGTCGCTGGAACCATGTCACCAAGTAATCAGTCAGCCAAGACACTTTGCTCTGTTTCCAGCGCGACATATACGAAAATGCTGAAAACGGGCACACCAGCCCTTTAAAGTGCACACTGCGTGTAGGTGGGTCGATGGAACCCTATCACCAAGTAATCAGTCAGCTGAGGACGCTTTGCTCTGTTCCTGGCGCGTTCACTCACACAGACCTGGCGCCTCTCAGACCTCATGAGTGCACTCACAGCAGGTCTCATGAGGGGCAAAACGTCACGAGTGCACTCATAGGAGACTTCGTGAGGGTAAGACCTCATGAGTGCACTCACAGGAGACCTCATGAGGGTAAGAACCTCATGAGTGCACTCACGGATGGCCTGATCGGGGGCTTGCCCTCACTCACCCTCACCTCAAAGGCATGAGGTGAGGGGCACTCATGAGGGCCCTCATGAGTGAGTTTGCCCAGCTATGCATGTTTGCGAACGGTGGACAAGTGTGTGCGTTGTTGATCTCTGTCACCGAGACTCGCTTTGTCCACAGGTGAGGGCAATCACAATCGCTGCCTAATCACGACTGCGCGCGATGTGGATCCCGCATTGGTGCGTTTTGGGTATCACACTTGATTCCTTGAGTCACATGCATGCTTACCTTTCGCAGTTAGAAACACAACCTATGGGGTGAAATTCTGCAAAAATTGCCGTAATGCCAAGTTGGATAAAGAACCTCCGCGTATGCGCAGCCAACTCTGCAAATTTTCCGCAGGAGAGCGCATCTGCTTAAAAGTTTACCCCATTTGATTACTATACTGACTGGTACACAAAATCTGATAGCTGTATATTGGAGCTGTCCTCCAAAACAAGCTTTTTGCAAAATCGCCAGTTTGGATCACGTCAACGAAGAAGAACGGTGCAGGTAGAACACTGTCGACGAAAAAGTAGAACGTGCAAGCCTCTGTTCCGAGTGCGAAAGCATTTAGTCCAGCTCTAAAGCTCGGCTTTGAGCCGAAAGCTTTTCTCCAAGGACAACGTACCCAGCGATTCAATGTGAGGCTCTCCATCACGTGTATCCTTTGAGATTGACGTCCAAAGATCTATCAATTGATCAACTTTGTTCGTCCAGTACTCGTCATCCAATGCCATAGACATCATCATTCTCACCATCGGAGCTGCATCGTCCAGAAGGACGAACCCGATCTCAACCGCGGATAATCCGTCGACACGCGTTTCGGTGGTGACACACGACCATCTGCCAACTCAAGTTTCGGAAGTCCCCCAAGCATGTGCAACATCAGGGCGATCCGCGTTCTTTTCCTCGGTAAAACACGCCCGGGAACCACAGACGCCATTGTAGCACAGAGAGACCAAGAAAAAAAAAAGCAAAAAGCTTAACGTGGATAGAACAATGTGGAGAGGGAACATCCTCCTCTCATGCGCGGATGCGTCTGACTATCCATCGGAAGAACTCTGATCGATATATGCAGACAGACGCTTTCACGACTATCTTTATATTGATGTCACGTTCACATGTGCTCCAACGGGTGAGATGACAGGAACCAGCAATTTGATCTTAATATTGGAGGTACCGTTGTCTCAAAATCGTAATCATAATAAGTAATCAATGTAATTACAATAAACGGGCTCAGCTGGTGCGTGACAAGCAGAAAACTGAAGGTTTCCGTTGCATCCCTGTTACTTGTCTGTACCATGCCATGTGGTTTGGTGTTGACTAATATTCCTGTCATATAGGCAGTCTTCAATCACCATTGTAGCCAATGGCCATTGGGATCATGCGCAGCACCACCAACGCATGGAGTTTTCAAAGAGCATCGCATCTAACTGACTCTCGATGGCTGACTGGTTACAGTGGGTAGCACTACACACATGTTGAATGGCTGTTGGTTTCAGTGGTTATTGAAGACTGCCCATGTGTCAAGGCCTGGGCGTATAAATGCCCTTGAGCACTTTGTATTTACCTTCCGATGTTGAATCACAGTTGTGTCCCATCTGGTCCTGTTCTGTCAAGACTGCAACATTGTAAGGCTCTGTCTTGACTTCTAGGATTGGATCTTCATTCGCAGAGTCCTCTTGAGGTTCTTCTTTGATGCGACACATCCCACCTGTGACTCCTGCAGTAAAACAAAAAAAGGAAGAAGTAAGCCACATTGCATATCTCATGGGATGGTTTATCTCCATATCCTTTTTGAAGCTAATCACACCCTGTTCTAACCTATCCGTACACATTGCATACAAAAACATCAGTCGACAAAACTAGAAATACTCTGACTACGAGGGTGGTTCCATAAGTTTCCGGCCCGACCAACTTTTAATAGTCATCGAGACTAAACAAGTGTATCACTTTTCGACATAGTCACCCTTAACTTCGATGCACTTTTGACACCTTTCAACCAGCATTCTTATACCCTCGAAAAAATAGTCCGAAGTTTTGTCAGCAAAACGCTGGAAAACTGCCTCTTGCACCTCACTATCGTTTTGAAATCTCCGTCCTCTGAGATCCCTCTTCAAGCTTGAGAACAGGAAGTAGTCACCCGGTGCCAAGTCTGGACTGTAGGGTGGGTGGTGGATTTCTCCGAAGCCGCACTCCTTCAGTGCAGCCTTGGCAACAGAAGCCGTGTGGACAGGGGCATTGTCCTGGAGCAACCAGACACCTCGACTCAACCTGCCACGCCTCTTTTCCTTGATGGCGTCTCGCAGTCGGTGCAGGAGTGAAGCATAATAAGTCTCATTCACTGTGGTGTTCCTCTCTTTGAAGTCGATGAGGAGGATCCCGTGACAATCCCAAAATATTGTTGCCATGATCTTCTTTGTGGATTGTGTGACCTTGGCTTTTCTTGGGGTGCTTCTCCTGGTTTGCGCCATTCCATCGACTCCTTTTTCGAAAGGGGATCATAGTAGAGCACCATAGTCTCATCCCCTGTGACAATTGACTTCAATATTTCTTCTTCGTTCTCTCGACAGAGCTCCAAAAACTCTTTGGCACAGACGACGCACTGTTGCTTTTGAACTGACGAGAGAAGTCGTGGCACTCATCTCGCACTGACCTTTTTTCATGTGAAGACCCTCGCGGATGATGTGAAAAACGGTTGTTTTGGAAAGCCCCTGCCTTTCTGAGATTTCCTTCACCTTCAGACGCCTGTCGCTCAGCACTTCCTCCTCGACAAGAGACAAATTTTCTTGTGTCACCACTTCCACTGGACGACCATCGCGTGGATCATCTTCAATGGACTCTCGCCCCAGTCGAAACTGCTTAGCCCAGTCTTTTACCGTTGTGTACGATGGAGAGGCTTCCCTGTACACGTTGTCCAGTCGCGCTTTAATTTCTTTAGGTGAAAGCCCCTCTTTTGTCAAGAATTTTATCACAGCGCGGTACTCGGTTTTTTTTCCATTTTAAATGAAGAGTGCACTCTGGCTATTTGAAATGCCGCTCTCCAACCGACAAAAGCATGGAGAGGGTTTAGGGTGGTGCTCCGGCCCTCAAACAGATGAAGCCACGCGTCCTAAATCGCACTTTCAAATTCGTGCGCATTTTCTACCCCGGGCCGGGAACTTATGGAACCACCCTCTTATAAGGGGTGAGATAACCAGATATATGATATCTTCTTAAGCCACTCTCACATGTGCCAGCTTTCTGCTCCGAGTCGAACTAGCCTTTGCATTTTAGTACTCCTTTAAGAGAATGCCTACAGATATGTTTCTTTGGCATTAGTGGAAAAAAAAAGATCTCTCAGTTGAATCCAGGAGTTGAATCCATGCCCGATAGTTTGGCATAAACGAGATCACGTCATACCAATGGGAGTCACGAGGCATTGCTCCTCTTGCTGATTGGTCGATTGGCACAAGCAACTTTTGAAGTTCTTGGTCAGTGACCAATCTCCACTAACTCCAGTTGATAGTCCCGTCTCACTGCCACCAGTTCTGAAGCTGGCCTGTGTGAGCGCTGCCTTACTAACATCTGTCATACTACTATTATAACAATAATATTAATAACAATTTTCTACCTTCATATCGTAAGACAACAACGATGATGAGTAGAGCCCTGATTTTTAGGCAAAAAAAAAAAAGACTCGTGTTAGGCTCAAAATCCTGATTGAGGCACGAAAAATGCCATTACAGGCACGGCACTATAAATTGATTTTTTTCAACTGTAGCACTGAAAGCGCAAAAAAAAGAGAACAAATCAGTTTCATCCGCCGCAACAATACCGTAAATGGCTGTTGTGACTGTTCTCCTTATCTTTTGCTGCACGAAATGCAAAACGTATTGGTCCTACTCTACTATGGTCAGAAGGCTTCCAGTCATTGCCACCTGTTCCACAACACTCCACAGGAGGACTTGCAGGATGTACCGTAATCTCAGAGTATTAGCCACAGCTTACACGAGATTTTTTTTTCTTGCAGGTGCTCTGCGGCTTATCCACTGGGACGACGTCGAAATAGATCGTGTACAAATAAAACACTCAAAAAGAAATCTACTCGCAATATAAATCACAAGAAAATCCACACTGCTTAAGGAAACTCCGAAAAATTAACTTTGAAGAATAAACGCCTTCGAAATAAATCTTTCAAAATGCACCGTCCCTGATTGGTAGACAGTCGACGGCTCTACGTCCGCCGCGGAAAATAGTGCTCTCATCGCACTTTGGGCTAGCCCGGGTAAGAAGTGTGACCGAAGATCTCGATGCACCGGACGTAGGATGTCTGTCTGTATGTGACCCGTGGCCAGTGTTGCCAACTTAGAGGGGCGATGTTGTCTCCTTTGGCAGCTGGCAATTTTTTTTTGTCGTCTGTCCTGGCAGTCTTTATCTCCCTCCGTCAGTCCTCTTTTGTGTGTGTGTGTGTGCATGCTTTCTCAACCTTTCTTTTCTTGAGATGGTCAGCTGGATATTTGTTTGTTGAGTGGAAACGAGCACTTTGGCGCAATATTTCTGAGTGTGCTTTTCAGTGACGATTCGTCGCTCGTTACCGAGCAGGTGTTGGGGCTTTCGGATGAAACGATTTTTTTCTTTTACTTTGCAGCTGAAATTCTATATATAGGCACTGAATCCTACTTATGCCCATCGTATCAAACGAGCATGTGTGCAGTCGCTACAAAACTGCTAAGGCAGCGGTAGAGGTTCGGATTCGAAGTGTTGTCTCCTGGCTTCAACTCACATTGCCGCCACTTTAAATCCTGCTACGTGTAACAGATAGCCATGTTCTCTCCCCCATCTTACCGACGCTCATGCCATGTATTCATGTGTGTTCATACGTGCATCGTCCCTATCACTTTAAGACTGGATATTTTGGAATCCAAAGTTGTTGGGCAAAGAAATGTAATTGATAACAGTACAGGCATGAGTACGAAACACCACAATAGCGTGTTCTGCCAAAAAAGAACATCATGTTGCCCATAAACTATCGTACGGAACATCACCTTCGTATGCCTAAGCACGATTTATTTTAACCGCATTTATTTTGAGAGCACGTGTTTTTAAGCAGTTTAGTATTTTTAAACAATTATTCTGAAGAGTTCAATTTTAAGCGTGGATTTTTTAATGTTTATTTTAAAAGCCCTCGCCCGCGTGCCCTTGTTGCCTATTTCTCATGGATCGATGGTTGTACGGGTGTGTGAAACTTGTACTCTGCCGTCAAGCAGCTGGTGTCCTCGCCCGGGTTTCAACCCGTGACCTTGTGGTCATTGCGCAAACATGCTACCAACTGAGCTGGTCGTCTGAATGGCATGTCTAGGAGGTCTTACTGTGACATTGTCCTCAAGGACAATCTATAAACAGGGTCTGTCTTTTTCGGGTTAACCACGATTCCCCCCGTTTATTTCCTCCTGAATCAGTTCAGGACCAATTTGGGTATCGGGTCGTACTACCTGCACTATTTACTAGTTACTATTTACAAATTTACGAATGTGCGATGTATGTAGATATTATCCGAGTGCAACAATGCAGAAAAGATTTCGTGTTGTGCTGGTTCCTATAAAGAGTGAGGTACATATTTTTGATCAGCATATGCGCTTCAAACACGAACGGTTTACAGACAGCACTTAATAACACATTATACACCCAACAACACAAAATATAACAACCCGATAACATCCGTCTATGCAGCACCTGATTTCGCCCAGAATTACGGATTTCAATTGTCACCTGACCTTTTCTCCCAAATCCACTTCAGGTATACAAGTAGTATATTACCCAAAAGAATCAGACCCTATCCATAAAACATTCACACCTTAAGTATAATTGTTTAGAAAGATTTTACCACAAGCATCAGCTGCTGATGGAGACTCGTCGTGATGCTGTTGCCGTATCTGCCTCTCTTCTGGCAGGCATGCAACATCAGGTGGTTCCGATTTCACTCTCACGGGCTGACCACTCATCTCTGGTGGGAGCTGCATTTCTTCTTGGAGTTGTGAATCTGAGGGGCTGGTACGTGAAGACTCCAAGACACGAGCATATCTTGCCTCTTCCTTCATGAGGAATAAATCGTTTGTTGTCCTCGACCCATGTAAATTACGAAAAAGAGAAAAGTGGGTCCAGAAGTGAGACAAATACGGCAACGGTTTCTGCAAGCTCAAACAAACACGAAAATGCTCAACAGTGTATCAATGAAAGCGTCGACTCACCGTTTCTCAGAGGGTCAGCCGTATCTGCAAGGGTTCCCAGTCAAGACAGAAGAGATGCCAGAGAGGCGTTCCTGATGAAATAGCCTGCAGACATTGTTTCTTGTTAAGAAAGAAGCACGATGCTTGTCGAAAAGTAACCTTGAGAAAGAAGAAACATAGAGACAACCACAAATTATTTCGGATTACCCCCAACGTTACCAGATGCACCATAAACTGTGCAAGCACTTTTTTATCCTACCCGCGTCCCGGGCGCTGAGGTTTTGACTCATTTGCGCATTGAAATTCGGGGACGGATATTTTAACGCACGCACGCGTGCGCTTGAGGATTTGTAATTTTAGGTAATTAGTCGTCTCGTAATTGCACACTCTCTTCAAGAGGATTCTGCCTGGTAGTGGAACTCGGCTGCAAAGACGACACCTATAGTGCTCTCATATAGTTTTGTTACGAATATTATGTAAAGACTAAACGTAAACACACTGTAGGCAGAGGTATTAGGTTTTGTCACGGTCTCAGAGCTCAGGAAAAGAATAAGAAGGAGAACAACAAGGAGGTGGGTCAGTGTCAAAACTGAAACGAAAAGAACGACGGTTGTAACTAGGGACGGGAAGAACATAGAATTATCGAAATCCAAGAAAGGTTCTGCGAATATACAAATCTTATAAATCTCGGACATTTCTTCTCTAAAAAGAGTACAAAAAGCCAAGGGGAATAAAAAGCACTTCTACTGTTTCTCATGTTTCGAAGGAGAATTTTATATTTTTGTTTAATGACAAACTAACTGAATAACAGTTCACTTTCACGGAGAAAATCTATCCGTATACTCGTCCTTAGATGTAATTGATTTAACCTGTCATTCGTCCACTACAGGAAATAACTTCTACATAAACTCTCGAGTCCGCATTCTTTCCATATATCTGGGAAACAATCGAAAAGCCAGGACACTTTAATTTACAACTCGTAAAGTGATAGTTCTTTCCTAAACCGTTTCAGTCTGAAGCAATATAAAGAGACAAACAAGAAAACCAGCCATCAGCCAATCAGGATTTCACACTTCTCATGAGCAAATTAAAAAAAAAAAAAAAAAAGAGACAAAAAACAAACGCAGTTGGTGGATTCAAAAGATTCTACTCGCCGTTTATTGCAATTGGGATTGGAGGATTCCATTGGCACATCCCTAACTGTAACGGAAACTGAAACGGAGGCAGTAACGGAAACAGAAAAGATTCCGTTAAATTCCACCGGATGCTATCCACCTCAACCGCTGCTTCCACAATCACATGTAGTGTTTAGCTCGTAATGAATTTTCTTTATATTTTCATGGGCTTGGGACCATGTGTGTTTGGAGAGGTAACGTGGATTGCGTAGTACTAATTAGGAATAAAAGAATACTGCAATTGGTGGCTATTGGAGAAGACAGCTTGGCAAACACCTACACGAGAGTCGTCAAAGTTTTCCATGAAGGTGATGTTGCCGAGATACCAATACTACCTTCCTTGCCCCATGTGGACAGTTCTCCAAATTCTTTACAGAGAATCGGAGTTCTTTTCTGTCGGTTATTCGGATGTTTTTACGTAGAGTTATAAACACTAGAACACACGAGAACACGTTAGCATTTACACCTTAATGTTGATGCCGTTCGTTTTGTTTATATTCCCACAAAGAAAACCAGTCCCGATAGCTTTCCTTTGAAGGGTACATGTACTCAGGCTTCATTGTAGTTTTGAAAACTCGCTTTCAAAAATTAGAACACCCGTTGCAACATTTAATTATATCCGCAGGCCGATATCACACGGCTAGATAGAACTCACTGTTTTCTGAAGACGAAGCCTGGTTTTTCACACTTGCTTGTACACAGTGTCTGTGTCCTGTTCCTTGAGGTTCTTCTGTTCCGGGTGCTTCCCAAATTGTTCTTCGTCCCAGACGGTCCTGGAGCAGTATGTTAGCACTGAACAAATGATCTCATCAATAATACTAAGAACGAGAAGTATATAAATTTACACTTTAAAAGCGATTGAAAAAAAAAAAAAACGTACCGGGAAACAAACAAAGGACGACACAACACACAGCGCAGCACACATGTAGTAGATTTACGCGCGTCATGTCAGTCAGTGAACAGTGAAAATTCCCATGTCATCTCCATTGACAGAGCCCCACTTTGCTTTTGCCTCGAAGTGAACAGTAAAGGCTACTTCTAAGTGACACTCGAAGCTACTTTGCCATTACTAGAAGCGTACTAGAAGCTTTAAAGTTTGTATCGATCATGTTTACGTGCTTACTTACCGCCATTGAAGAAAGGAGGAAAGAGTGGTGCCGATATCGTTGCGTGAGTAAAAAAAGGTACGAAACATAATGATACGCCTAAGAACGATAAAATTGCTGTCTTTATAACTTATTTTGAATAATTTAATTTCCAATAACATTAAAATTTTTATGCATGCAACAAAACAAAAACATGTTGATCACCAAAGTTTATTTTAATTTAACTTGTTCTTGGGCGTTGGATACCGCTAAAAGTCAAGCTCGGGTTCTTTAATATGCGTGCTATAAATAAAGATCTTATTAATCTGGAACAATGTTTCTATATTTTACGGCATTTTACAATTAGCGCCATCCAACACCGTCGGCGGCAGCAGCATCTCGCATCTCTGTTGCGAAAAGTTTGAATACGAAAATGGGAAACAAAGCGCTGTTTACTTTGGTCAACGTAAACTGTTTACTGTTTACTTTGGTATGCTCTATAAATGCAAGGCACTTATAGAGGAGGCGTTGCTTTGGTGCATGCTTTGTTGCATTCAAAAGGTAGGCTGTGAATGACACGGTGAATATCGGAGCGAAAAGATGACTTTCTACGGATTGAAATCCTAGAGACTGGTTGAGTTTGTTGTCGTGTGCAAATGAAGCGCGAAAGAACGAAACACTCTAACGAGCTCAGACGCGCAACTTAAAAAGTTTGGAATCACATGAAGCCCGACTCAGACAGGTGCTTATGGCATGATCGGTACAAACTTTAAAGATTCTAGTACGCTTCTAGTAATGGCGAAGTAGCTTCGAGTGTCACTTAGAAGTAGCCTTTACTGTTCACTTCGAGGCAGAAGCAATGTGGGTATCTGTCAATGGAGATGACATGGGAATCTTCACTGTTGACTGACTGACATGACGCGCGTAAATCTACATGTGGGCTTCGTGTTGTGTCGTCCTTTGTTTATTTCCCGGCACCGTTATTTTTTTCAATTGCTTTTAAAGTATAAATCTACATACTCCTTGTTATCTTTATTGTTGATGAGGCATTTGACTCATTGCTGACATACTGATCCAGGATCGTCTCGGACGAACAACAATTGGGGAAGCACCCGGAAGAGAACAACCTCACAGAACAGGACACAGACACCGTGCACAAGCAAGTGCAAAAAACCAGGCTTCATCTTCAAAAAACAGTGAGTTTTATATGTAGCAGCGTGATAGGCCTGCGGATATAATTAAATGTTGCAACGGGCGTTCTAATTTTTGAAAGCGAGCTTTCAAAACTACAACGAAGCCTGAATACACATACCCTTGAGAGGAAAGCTATCGGGACTGGTTTTTTTCTTTGTGGGAATATAAACAAAACGAACGGCATCAACATTAAGGTGTAAATGCTAACGTGTTCTTTGGTGTTCTAGTGTTTATAACTCTTTGTAAAAACATTCGAATAACCGACAGAGAAGAACCTGGATTCTCTGAAAAAAATTTGAAGAACTGGTCCACATAGGGCAAGGCATGTGGTATTGTCTCGGCAACACCACCTTCATGGAAGACCTTGACGACTCTTGTGTAGGTGTTTGCCCAGGCTGTCTTCCCCAATAGCCACCAGTCTCAGTACTCTAGTATTCCTAATTAGTACTACGCGATCCAAGGTACCTCCCAAACACACACGGTCGCAAGCTCATGAAAATATTTTTAAAAATGCATTATGAGCTAAACACTAGACAACAGACATGACATGTGATCATGGAACCAGCTAATGAGGTGGATAGCACCTGGGGGAATTTAACGGAATCTTTTCTGTTTCCGTTACTGCCTTCGTTTCAGTTTCCGTTACAATAAGGGATGGGCCAACGGAATCCTCCAATCCTAGGCATTCATTCGGCAATCCCTATCACAAAAAACGGCAGATCGATTCTTTTGAATCCGCCAACCGTGTTTGCTTTTTTTTCTTTTTGTTTTCTTTCTTTGTTACTACTTGCACATCAGGAGTGTGCAGAAATCTTGATTGGCCAGCGGATGTTTTCTTGTTTGTCTGTTTATATTGCTTCTCACTGAAACAGTTTAGGCAAGAGCTCTTACGTTATGAGTGCAAAATTTATGCGGTTTTACTTTTCGATTGTTTCCCAGATTTGTGGAAATCTGAGATCTTATGTAGGCACTTTCAGCAGTGGACGAACAACATGTTACATAAATTACATTGAAGAACGAGTATACGATATATTTTTTTTCCTGAAAGTCAACTATTATTGAATTAGTTCTTCATTGAGCAAAAATATTAAATTCTGCTTGAAAACATTCTTCAGTAGAAGTACTTTTTTCACCGAGGCTTTTTATACGCTTTTTAAAGAAAGGTCTCGAGATCCATTAGCTTTGTGGATTCCTATTCACGACGGTTGTTCTTTTTATTTCTGTTTCAAAGCCTACCCACCTCCTTGTTTTTTTTTTTTGTTTTTTTTTCTTTCCTATTCTTTTAGCGAGCTCTAGGACAGTAACAAAACTTAGTACCTCCGCATACGGGGTGCCTATTTTTAGCCTTTACAGAACGTTCGTAACAAAACTACGAGGTCAGTACAGATGCCGTTTTTGCGGCCTAGTCCTGCGGCCAGGTGGACGTGCTGTCGAAGATAATCTGTGGTTACGAGACTAATTAAGAATCCTGAAACACGCGTTACAGCATCCATCCCTGAGTTTCGATATTCAAACGAGTCAAAACCGCAGCGACCTGGGAGTAACCTGACCAGAGCGGGGAGTAAAAAGTTGAGGGAAAAAGTTTGATCCGCCGATGCTGGGAGTAACCTGAAAGAATATGTTGTGGTCCCTGCGTTTCCTCTTCGACAAGCATCGTGCTTCTTTCTTAAAAAACAATCTCTACAGGGTACCCCTCTCTGGCATGTCTTCTGTCCTGACTGGGAACCCTCGAAGACGGCCTCTCTGAAGACCCCTGAAGACAGGCCCTCTGGGGGACAAACAGTGAGTTGATTAACTTTAATTGATACGCACATTTGTTTGAGCCTACAGCAACTGTTCACTACCGGAGCCAATTTTCTCTTTCTCAAAATTTACGTGGGACGATGACAGCCAACAGTTTACTCCCCACGAAGGAAGAGGCGAGAGATCCTTGAGTGATCACATTCCAGCCCCTCGGATTCACAACCTGAAGAGATGCAGCTCTCACCAGAGTTCAGTCGTCAGCTCGTGAAAGTGAAATCGGAACCACCCGATTTTGCGTGCCTGCCAGAAGAGGGCCAGGTACAACAACAGCAATGCAACGAGCCTTCACCAGGAGGTGATGCTGATGGTAAAATCCTCGTATAAACTATACGCTTGGTGTAGTGAGATCTTGTAGACATGCCGCTCAGACCACTGGCCACGATGGCTCAGTTGGTAGCGTGTTCACTTACTGGTCCCAAGGTTGCGGGTTCAAACCCGGGTGAGGACACCAGCAAATTGATGGCGGAGTACAAGTTACTCAGACACCCATACAACCGTTGATCCACGAGGAACGCGCAACAAGGGCAAGGGGTTTCTTATAGATTGAGGGATCAGTGGCCTCGTGAGGAAGGTCAGTCTACTCGAATGTGGTCTTGACCCCGTTACGCGCTGTTCGTGCATTGGCAGAGCGGTGCTGTTCCAGAGACAGTGTCGGCCCTTTCGTTGAAACTGGCATATGCGAAAAATAGCGCGGAAAAAATGATGATCAGGTATGCCGCACCAGTACGCCGAATTAAATCTTTCGAAATAAAAAATGAAAACCCACACTTAAAATTTCAGAATGCACTTTCTGAAATGAACCACTTAGAGATACGCGCTCTCGAAATAAACGTGGCTAAAATAAATTGTGGTTAGACATATGAGGGTAATGTTCTATATGATAGCTTATGGGCGACACGATGTTCTTTTTGGCGGGACATGCTATTATGAGGTTTTGTGCTCATGTTTGTACATATATCAACTACATTTGTTCGCTTAACAACTTTGGATTTCAAAATATCCAGTCTTAATAATGTGAATACGGGGCACTCACTCTTGAGCCAGCAGAGCTGTGGCCAAGGCTAACAGGCCTTGGTAAGATGGTGGAGAGAACGTGGCTATCTGTTACACATAGCAGGATTTAAAGTGGCGGCAATGTGAGTCGAAGCATGGAGACGGCGCTTCCAATGCAAATCTTTACGGCCGCCTCAGCAGTTTTGGAGTGCAACCCGACAGCACACACGTTCGTTTGATATGGTGGGCATGAGTAGAATTCTGTGACTGTATATTGAATTTGAGCCACAAAAAAAAAAAAAAAAAGTTTCATCCCAAAGTCCCAGCACCTACCGTAATTTCACGCGTATCAGCTGCGGCTTATGCACGATTTCTTTTTTCCCCCGGGCACTATGCAGCTTATCCACTGGTACGGCTTATCTGGTGACTATTTTTGCCTGGCATTTTCCCCATACGCCGGCTCTAACGAAAGGGCCGACAGTGCCTCTGGAACAGCACTGTCTTAACCGATGCATGAAGAGTGCGTAACAGGGACAGGTCCACATTCGAGCAGATTGACCTACCTGGTGCATTCCCCCAAAGCAGCTCTAACCAAAGTGATGACAGTGATTCCATCAATCAATGAGAAAGCGCCCACCAAGGGCACAATCTGATCTTGGTTGAACTCTAGAGCTGAACCCGGAGTATGGACCACAGGGTTTACGATCTTCTCTATGGTCTCCTTTGTCGCACAAATCAGTCGTCTGGTATTGCCCACAGCTTCTCTGCGAGTGCGGGTTATCTGCAGGAAAAATTTTCCGAGCGTTCCAAAAAACGCGTCCCACGGCTTATCTGTGGTGCGGCTAATAAGCGTGAAATTGCGGTACTCTGTAATGAGCGACGGACCGTCACCGAGAAGCGCATGCGAGACGTTGCGCCGAAATGCTCGTTCCAGACCTCGGACCGTGTCGAGAAAAGAAAGGTCAAGAAAGAGTGCAAACAAGCAGAAAAGCAAAGCAAAAGAGAGAGATAGAGATGTAGAGCCGGCCAGGATACACGAGCAAAAAAAAAAAGAAAAAACTGGCAGCTGCCAAACCGGATGACATCCGTCCCTCACAGCCGTGTCAGATACAGACAGACAACCTACTTCCGGTGGAACGAGATCCTCGGTCAGACTTCTTGCCCTGGCTAGACCCAAGCGTGATGAGGGCACTATTTTCCACGGCGGACGAGGACCCGTTGGCTGTCCACCAATTAGGGACGGTAGATTTTAAAAGATTTATTTTGAAGGTGTTTATTCTTCGAAGTTTATTTTTTGGAGTTTATTTCAGCTGCGTGGACTTTTTTATGATTTGCATTTAAGGATGTATTTTGTGACTTTTATCTTTGACAGATTTAATTTTGAATCTTTCGTTTTACGTGGTCTACGTATTTCGACGTCATCCCCAGTGGATAAGTCGCAGAAATGCTGTAAGAAAAAAAAGTATAAGTATATATAAAATATAATAATAATAATATATATATATTTATATATAAAATAAAGTATAAAAAAGTAGAAGTGGTGGCTAATATGGATGAAATTATGGTATATCCCGCAAGTCCTCCTGAGAAATGTTGTGGAACAGGTGGCAACGAACAGAAGTCTTGTGACCATAGTGGGACCAATATGTTTTGCTTTTCGTGCAGCGAAAGATAAGGAAAACTGTCACAACTCCCATCTACAGTATTGTTCCTGCGTATAAAACTGATTTGTTTACTTTCTGTTTGCGCTTTCAGTGCTAGAGCTAAAGAAATCAATTTATAGTCCCATGCCAATATGGCAGTTGCGACTAAATGAGGATTTTTACCCAAACGCAGGCTTTTTTTTTTCCCTAAAATTCTGGGCTCTTCTCATTATTGTCGTCTTATAATATACAGTTACAAAATTATTATTTTGCAATAATAGTAGTATGACAGGTGTTTGTAATGCAGCGTACACACAGGCCCAAAGAGCCGACAGTGTCTCTGAAACAGCACCGCGCTTCCAAGGCACAAACAATGCGTAACAGGGGCGCGTCAACATTCCAGTAGACTGACCACCCTGGTGCCTTTTTCCAAGCAGCTTTAACGAAAGTGGTGACAGTGAGTTGTGTCTTCTGCAGGGGCAGTCCGATCTTGGTGGAACACTAGAACTCACCTCCTTTGTTGTAGACCGTGCCTACCCCAGAATATGGACTACAGGGATTATGGCCTTCTCTACGGTCTCCTTTGTCCCACAAATTAGTTGCGTCGTACTGCCCGCGGCTTATCTCCGACTGTGGCTTATCTGCCCGAAAATTTTCAAAATGTTCCTAAAAACAGGTTCTGCGGCTTATCTGCGGTGCGGGTTGTACGCGTGAAATTACGGTACCGAGTTGTAAAGTGTGAATGCAGGTATGGCACCGTCTGGAAGTTGCTCATGAGAGGTTGGTTCGAGAGTCGTAGCAGAAAGGTGTCACGTGTGAACGTGGCCTTGGGAAGATGTCGTACATCTGGCTCTAAGTTATAAGTCTGGCAGCCAAGTTACAGCAGAGTGTGATTAGCTTCAAAAAGGGGTGCGGAAGTAAGCTGTCGCGTGAGCTTTGCCACGTGGCTTACTTCTCCCTTTTTTTTGTTTTATTGCAGGAGTGTCAGCTGGGACGTGTCGCGTTAAAGAAGAACCTCGAGAGGAATCTTCGAATGAACATCCAATCATAGAAGTGAAGACGGAGCCCTACAATATTGCAATCTTGGCCGAACAGGACCAGATGGGACACAGCTGTCAATCAACATCAGAAGGTAAGTACAAAATACAAAAACATCAGAAGGCAATTTATATACCCAGGCCGTGACACGTGGGCTGTCGTCAATAACCATTGAAACCAACAGCCATTCAACGTGCGTGTAGTGCCCCCAAGTGTAAACAGTCAGCCATTTAGTAGAGTCAGTTAGATGCGATGCTCTTTGAAAAGTCCATGCGTTGGTGGCACGGCACATGTTCCCATTGGCATTGGATACAGCGGTGATTGAAGACTGCCTATGTGTAGGGAGTGGCTGTTTCTGGTTAAACCAGACTCCGCCCAGTTATTCCCCCCGAACTGACCTCCGTCCAATTCATGTTGCACCCGATGTCTCTTCAAATTCCAGTCACTACGAAATCCTCAAGCGACGTTTCCGTTTCGGGAGAGGGTGGGATGAATGGTAGATGACTGTTTGGTTTCGCTCTCTCATAAATAATGTGGCCTCTGATATGGCCCTATATTTTTGTGCAGTATTGTTCCTCAGTTCTGTGAATAAACTCTATGCTTACGTCAGTCAACTACAAAAACTGTCTGCACTCTCAACGTCCACATTCTGAAATTTCAGGAGCGAAAGAAAGCAGTGGTGGGCTTCACATTAAGGACGGGCTCAGAAGCACTTGCAATCACGCATCTTCAGGTTGCACCTCTTCCAGTGTACAGTTTGAGACCAGCACAACAACAGTTGAACCGCGGTTCGAAAACGTTGCACTAGTCACTATTGACGGTGGACCCATAGAGCAATCTTCAGACCAAAGCGACACCCAAGTGGCGGGCAAGTCATCGACGTTTGGACATGAGAAAGACAGGCTTTATAAGTGCAGTGTTTGCTTGGCTACATGCATTGACACTGTACTCTTGGAAGATGATCTCAGACCTCACAAAACAAAGACATTTACCTGTGACATGTGCTCCGCGGCAATCAGTCATTCATCAACTCTGCAAGTGCATGCAAAACATTCCATGGGAGTAAGCTTGCACAAATCCAAGATATGTGCATTTGCATGCACATCGAGCGCATACAAGTGCAATCTCGCCCCTGCAGAGTCCAGCCACACTATGTGCCTGCGGCATCACAAGCAGACACACATCGGCAAGAAGCGCTACAGGTGTGATGTCTGTCCTGCAGATTTCAGCCATTGCACGAGCCTGTGCCGTCACAAGCGAAAGCACACAGGCGTGAAGCGATACAAATGCAATCTCTGCCCTGCAGAGTTCAGCAACAGTGGGAAGCTGCGTGATCACAAGAGGACACACAAGAGTCAGGGGCCATACAAGTGCGACCTCTGTCCTGCACAGTTTGGGCATAGCACAATCCTGAAATGTCACAAGCAAAGACATACAGGCGTGAAGCCCTGTAATTGTGACCTCTGTCCTGCAGAATTCAGCCTTAGCTCTAGCCTCTATGACCACAGGGGGACGCACAGAGATGTGAAGCCCAATAAGTGCGATCTTTGTCCCGCAGAGTTTAAGAAGAGGGACACCCTGCAGTGTCACAGGAGATCACACACGGGAGAGAAGCCATACAAGTGTGACATCTGCATTGCAGCGTTCAGCCGTAGCTCAAGCCTGTTGCGCCACAAGTGGACGCACATGGGCGACAAGCCCCATAAGTGCGACCTCTGTCCTGCAGAGTTCAGCAACAAAACGGGCCTACAGTACCACAGGCGAACACACACGGGAGAGAAGCCATACAAGTGCAATGTCTGCCCTGCGGAGTTCAGCCACATTACGAGTCTGTCATATCACAAGCGAAAACACACAGGTGAGAAGCCCTATAAGTGTGACATCTGTACAGCAGAGTTTAGCCATAGCTCGATCCTGTTGAATCACAAGCGGACACACACGGGAGAGAAGCCCCATAAGTGCGATCTCTGTACTGCAGAGTTCAGCAGTAGCGGAAGCCTATCACGCCACAAGCAGATACACACGGGAGAGAAGCCATACAAGTGTGACGTCTGCATTGCAGCGTTCAGCCGTAGCTCCAGCCTGTTGCGCCACAAGCGGATACACACGGGCGAGAAGCCCTACAAGTGTGATCTCTGTCCTGCAGAGTTCATCGAGAGCACGAAGCTGAGGTATCACAAGCGAAAACACACTGGCGAGGAGCCCTATAAGTGCGACCTCTGTTCTGCAGAGTTCAGCAACAAGACACGCCTACAGTGCCACAGGCGAACACACACGGGAGAGAAGCCATACAAGTGCAATGTCTGCCCTGCGGAGTTCAGCCACATTGCGAGTCTGTCATATCACAAGCGAAAACACACAGGTGAGAAGCCCCATAAGTGCGATCTCTGTACTGCAGAGCTCAGCAGTAGCGGAAGCCTATCACGCCACAAGCGGATACACACGGGCGAGAAGCCCTACAAGTGTGATCTCTGTCCTGCAGAGTTCATCGAGAACACGAAGCTGCGGTATCACAAGCGAAAACACACTGGCGAGGAGCCCTATAAGTGCGACCTCTGTCCTGCAGAGTTCACCAGCAGCACGAAATTGCGGTGTCACAAGCAGACACACATGAGCGAGGTGCCCTGCTAGTGCGACCGCTGTCCGACAGAATTTAGCCACAGTCCAGACCTGGGGCAGTACAAGTGGACACACATGGTCGAGAAGCCATACAAGAGCATTCTGTGTTTTGTGAACTTGAACCACAGCACAGACGTCCAGTGATACCATAGGTGGACTTATATGGGTATGAAGAGGTGCAGCCTCTGTCCTGCAGAGTTCAACCACAGCACACAGATGCACACACCAGCCAGAGGACCAGCAGAGCATGACGTGTGGCTTCATAAGTAGACATGACACACTTGGGATAGAAGCTGTACAACTGCAGTCAACACGGCCACATGAAAGAGAGAAGGCATCCAAGTGTGTTCTGTTGCATGTCCTTAAACCTTTCGACCTAAAGGAGCACACGGCAAGGCGCAGGGGGGAAAGGCTGTAGAGATTCTATCTGTATGCCCAGCGTATCTTATTTTCTTTTGTATGCTTCTCCTGATTCTTCTCTTTGGATGTTTCACTTGAGACTCGAGCACACGAACAGACGGAGGTTGATGGGAGTTGAATTGGTGCTGGGTTGGGTGGCGATGCATGTGAAATCTCAAACACCGTACCCAGTGCCTAGGAACAAACATGGAAAGGACATCACACAGGTGTGAAATGCCAACCCAGCTTTATATCCTTTATTTCCACGAGCAAAATTCCTGTTCCCTTTTCATTATCCCTATGACAGGCACATCTTTTTTACTTATTTTATGCACTCAGTTTGCTAAACCATTGAAATAAAGAAATTTTGCAAGATGTAACAACTTTTAACTAAAATCCTGAGAATTACCTTTTCGGTCGCGATCATCTGTTGTGGAATGCATTACAGTTTGTTAATGACATCGCTATATAGTGATCATTGACAGACGCTCGTGTAGAGGTACGAGAGATCAAAACTTGCAAAAAACGATGGCCCTGGGCGGCTATGCTTCACTACCTCACGGCATATCAGCACACTTCGCCTGTTGTTGACCTCGGAAAGTGCATGATATTTTTGTTGCCGATGGGGGTATAGTTCATCATAGATGGGATTCAGCTAGTTCAACATCTGGATCACTTGAGAGGGAAGGAGGAGAACCGTTTGTGCTGTGTGTGAAGCACTTTTGCATGCACACAATATTTAGTTGCAAGTTATCGGATCGTGTATACAGGGTGTCTTTTTTTTTTTTTTTTCAATACAGCGTTTTCATTAAAAAAAACTAAAGCCTTCTTAGCCTTCTCTTGCTCAGCCTTTGAATGACCAATTACCTAAAAATCGTTAATTAACTTGTTAATTATAAAAGCTACGAAGTTGTCCCAAGTTTCCAAAATTCGTGAAGGAACACCGTTTTTTTTCTCTTTAATTTGTTCATTGCGCACCTTCTGAGACGCGTCTCTCCTTCACCCCCAGTGTGAGAGGGTGAAGGAGCACAGTGCCGCCTCATGGGCGTCAAAGATGAGCTTTCTTGGCGGAAACAAACCAAAAACAAATATATCGGGTGACGCTATTGGAACTCCCTTATCTTGGGTTGCATTTTCTGTTTCCCTTTAATCTTTTTTGAGCATGCAAGTGGCGGTAGTGTGCTCTTTCACCCTCTCACATTGGGGGTGAAAGAAAGAGGCGTCTCCGAATATCCGCAATGAACAAAATAAAGAAAAAATTGTCTTCGTTTACGAATTTTTTTCGGAGAATCTATCGAACGGATTTCCGTTCGGGAAATGGTGGCGATATCAGGTGACCGAAGGGAACAGATGTAATCGTTGGGGCAACTTCGTAGCCTTTGTAATTAAAAAGTTAACTAACGATTTTTAGGTAATTAGTCATTCGACGGTTGAACAACAGATGGCCAAGATCTTCTGCCTGCCCAAAGATGATGGTAGTGAAATCTGGATGTCTATAGCCCTTAGTTTTTTTTAATGAAAAATTTGAATAAAAAAAACTGTATAATAGTAGGAAGGGAGTTGCCTCAGTATGTCAGGGTGAGGTTGCGCTGCCACACGGCTGCGTCTGTATAGCCACCTGTGAGCATGCTGTTAGTTTGGTGTCCCGCATTAAATTGCTTCAATACGTCTACGCCATCATGTTACCTGTCTTGTATATCCCAGTGCTGCAAGCATGCACCATCTGTGCGGACCGTGAAAAGAGTGAAACCGGGAAATTTTTTTTGCTCACTTCCGCTCTTTGTATTTTTGGTTGTATGCAATGGTACTGGCATACTGTGTACAGAGGCAGTGTTTCTCGGTTCCAAGAATCGCATGTTCTACTCCGCAAATTATGTCGACAAGAGCGAAATGGTGCAGACAAGATGGGTGCTTGACGAAGTAAGATCTTAGACAAGGTGTACATACACATTCTCGTTTCCATGCAGCATCTTGTTCCTGGTTTGGTGCTTCAGAAGCAGATTTTTTGAACTCTTATTCTTTGTCGGTGACAGAACCAGCAACTATGTTTGAGCGAGGCTGGGGTGTCACGACGTAAATGACCAATAGAATATAGAAGTGATTGACCAATGCGAATATGCAGAAAAATGTGCACAACGGACACTGGCTTGGCGTTCGTTAGGTTTTCCAGAACTGGAGATGTTCCGATCTGAGCTGTTCGGAGCATTCCCATGAGCCTACCACGAAGAAATAGCGCTACGTTTCGGGGCAGATGAAACTCCCCAAGGCAAGGTATACGTGTACTATATACTATATCCATCTCCAAAATGGAAGCTCCACAGCTGTGTCAGTGTGGCATGAAGGAGACGAGCCTGCGAGCGGTTCGTTGATTCCAAGAAATTGGGAAAAGGATTCCTTGGAGGAACAATTTGGGAGTGTCGCTGCAGTTGCCCCGGGCAACCCGCATCTAGCCAGCACCTTTTCCACAACTCGCTGTTGATAAAGTCATGCAAGTAGAGTTAACAATCCTGTAGCCTCGTATTTTTCATGACCCATTCCACATACACCTAGCTATACCTTAATGCCAACGTTACTTGTGTTTTAATTTTTGCTTTTGTCTCTGGCGGAGGATGTCCAACACTAACATCTAAACACGGTCTACATCTAAAACACGATGAGTACTTGTTGTACCCAGAGATAGTACATATACTGCACTGCCTTCATGTTGACCACCTCCCTCCAGCATGCAGAGCGCGAGCCATGCCATTAATATAGTAACTGGGATTGAACTGGGAGCATGCCATTAATATAGGAATCTAACCTAAATGTAACTGATATATGGTAGTACGTCCCCTGGGTGGCATGGGTGTGGTATGAATTTTTAAGGAACACTGAGCAGCCCCGCCTCGGGCACTGTCGTTGTTGCTTGCTTGGTAAGGATGGGTGGTCTCGTTAGAATTTCGGCACAACAACAACAGTTTCGGCACAACAACAGTTGAACCACAGTGCACAAACGATGCACTAGTCATCACTGACGGTTGACCCACAGAGCAATCTTCAGACCAGAGCGAGACTCAAGTGGCAAGCAAGTCATCGACGTTCGGACATGAGAAAGACAGGCTTTATAAGTCCAACATTTGTTTAGCCGCATGCATCGACACTGGCCACTTGGAGGTTCATGTCAAAACTCACAAAACAAAGACACTTACCTGCGGCAAGTGTTCTGCGACATTCCGTCATGCGTCAACTCTGCGAGTGCACGCAAGACATTGCACGGGACTAGGCTCGCAGAAGTCGAACGTAAGTGCACCTGCATGCGCATCGAGCGCACACGAGTGCAATCTCAGCCCTGCAGAGTCCAGCCACAGTATGTGCCTGCAGCGTCGCAAGCGCACGCTCGTGGGCAAGAAGAGCTTCAGGTGTGATCTCTGTGGTTTTGAGTTCAACAAGAGGTACAAGCTGCGCAATCACAAGAAAGCACACATGAGTGCGGGGCTATACCAGTGCACCTTCTGTCCTGCACAGTTCAGGCAAAGCGCGATGCTGAATCATCACAAGCAAAAACATACAGGCGAGAAGGCCTATAAGTGTGACCTCTGTCCTGCAGGGTTCAGTCATAGCTCTAGCCTGTATGTCCACAAGCGGACACACACGGGCGAGAAGCCCCATAAGTGCGATCTCTGTCCTGCAGAGTTCAACAAGAGGTACGACTTACAGCGTCACAGGAGAACACACACGGGAGAGAAGCCATACAAGTGTGACGTCTGCCCTGCGGAGTTCAGCCGCAGCTCGATGCTGTTGCGCCACAAGGGGACGCACATGGGGGACAAGCCCCATAAGTGTGATCTCTGTCCTGCAGAGTTCAGCGAGAGGGCGGACCTGCGGTCTCACAGGCGAACACACACGGGAAAGAAGCCATACAAGTGCAATGTCTGCGCATTGGAGTTCAGCCACATGAAGAGTCTGTCACATCACATGCGAGAACACACAGGCGAAAAGCCCTATAACCCTGTATCCACACGAGTCAGTTCTCTGCCGGCAGCAAGTCGGGAAGGAGTGAGAGGATATCCGACATAAACGAGGTCACTACGCGTCTGAAAACGCCCACTGATTCTCTAGCATTCACACGAGTCATTTTCCCGGCCGCTGTCAGATTTCGGATCCCTTCTGTATTCGCCATTGCATATCGTCTGTGTCTAGCGTAGGATGGACCAATGAAAGAAAAAAACTTATTTCGCTTGGGCTCCTTGTGGATGATTCAGAGTGCATTCACGTGAGAAACGGGACAGGATATGGGCCAAAGAATAGATTCCAAAGAAGCGCTATGGAATGTAAAACAGTATTAACCCAAATCTCCATGTGGACGACCCAAACATCTGTCGGAGTATTTTGAGAATAGACGCTGTCACATTCGGTTTTATTTTCCACTAATGAAGCGTATCTCGATGCTGAGCATCAATATAGGCGCGACAGCGTGCCGACAAGTGATGGACTGGCGATGAAGCTGTGGTGTTGAACTACAGGTAGTCAATAATTAATTAAATCAATTTATTTTCCTTTCAGTAGGACGAGTAGCTTCCAATTATTATGTTTTTATACATGTATTGGAAACGTGCATGCGAACGATTATGTGTAGTCAATGCCTGTCCAGCGAAAGAAATATCCGCGTTTATAAAATTCATGCGTGTATTCCGTGCCTGTTTCGTCTCACGTAGAGAAAAAGCTTCCTATGCAACACTACATTGTAGGTATCTATCTATACAGGGTGTCCCAGCTAAGTGTATACAGATTTTTAAAATATATATATAACACTTTTTCCAAGATGAAACCAATTGCAATATAGCATATGCTGAAGGGCACTCCCTAGGAGGGCATTAGCAAAGTCCAAAGGCAATGTCTTAATTAACTTTCATTAATTAATTTGTGAATTATAAAAGCTACAAAGTTGTCCCAATGAGAACATCTGTTCCTTTCGGTTACCTGATATCGTAGCCGTTTTTAGAACAAAAATCCGTTCCATAGATCGCCCGCAAAAAATTAGTGAAGGAACGCCATTTTTTTCTTTATTTTGTTCGTCGCGCACCTTCGCAGACGCGTATTTCCTTCATCCCCAACGTGAGAGGGGGAAGGAGCACAGTACCGCCTCATGCGTCGAAGACGAGCTTTAACTTGCGGAAACAAAACAAAAACAAATGTATCTGGTGACTCTATCAGAACTGGCCTTATCTTGGGTTGCATGTTCTGTTTCCTTTTAATCTTTTTCCAGGACGCGAGAGGCGATAGTGTGCTCTTTCTCCCTCTCACATTGGGGATGAAGGAAAGACGCGTCTTCTAAGAAGCGCAATGAACAAAATAAAGAAAAAAATGGCGTTCCTTCACGAATTTTTTGCGGGCGATCCATCGAACGGATTTTTGTTCTGGAAACGGCTATGATATCAGGTGACCGAAAGGAACAGATGTTCTCATTGGGACAACTTTGTAGCTTTTATAATTAACAAGTTAATTAATAAAAGTTAATTACGACATTGCCTTTGGACTTTACTAATGCCCTCCTAGGGAGTGCCCTTCAGCATATGCTATATTGCAATTGATTTCATCTTGGAAAAAGTGTTAGATATATTTTTTAAAAATCTGTATACACTTAGCTGGGACACCCTGTATATTGCATAATTGTTCCAAAGCTGCTGCGCCAGTGTGTCATTGCACCACTTTCGCGGTAAAGCCAAGCATCGTTGGCGTTTCAATTCAGAATTTGCCATAGTACAGTGAATGCCGTTGTATGGGACACATGCAGAACAATCCTGATGAAATAAAAAGCGATAAGTATCCGTTGTGTCACCTTCTCCTTCTGCCGGCAGCAGACGCAGTCGGTCGTCAGAATCTGTGCCGGGAGGACAAGATATCCGGCTGCCTCCGATTGCCGCTCCGGAGATCAGAAAGTGGTGACGTGGCGAAGAGCGCCGGTCACGTGGCACCAGAGAGCGGTGACGTTCCCTGACGCCCGAGCGTCAGCCGGCAGAAAACTGACTCGTGTGAGTAGAGAGTAAGTGTGATCTCTGTCCTGCAGAGTTCAGCTAGGGCACGAGACTATATCACAAGCGAAAACACATGGGCAAGAAGCCCAATAAGTGTGATCTCTGTACTGCAGAGTTCACCCAGGGGTCTCACCTGTCGTTCCACAAGCGAAGACACACAGGTGAGAAGCCCTATAAGTGCGATCTCTGTCCTGCAGAGTTCATCGAGAGCACGAAATTGCGGTCTCACAAGCAGACACAGAGTGAGGTGCCCTGCTAGTGCTACCTCTGTGACAGAATTTAGCCACAGTCCAGACCTGGGGCAGTACAAGTGGACACACACAGACGAGTGTCTCTGTGCTATAAACTTGAGGTAGAGCACAAACCTCCAGTGTTGCTGTAAGTGGACCTTCATGGGCATGAGGAAATGCGACCCCTCTCCTACAGAGTTCAGCCACAGCACAAACACACACCAGCCGGAGGACCAGCAGATCACGGACCTGTGCCCTAGTAAGTGAGCACGACACACTTGGGACAGGAGCTGTACAAGTGCTGCAGATTCTTTTCTGTTGGGTGTCTTCAACTTCAACACAGATGGAGAAAGGACAGCAAGAAGGAGTGAGGGGCAGAGGGTTATTATACGTCCTGGACCGAGTTCAGGGCCCAGTAGAGCACAGATGTCCTTTAGACGTACAAGGGATGATTTGATTAGGACATTTAGTGTGTCCATAAGATGTCCGGATATGTCCACTATACGCTGAAAAGACGTACGAATCAAATGCTTGTCAAGATCACGTTGCGGAGGTGGATGTTTTCCCCTCTACTGGGTGTATGTCTGAAACACATGTAGAAATGTCTGTCGGATGTTCTGTCTACATCTGCCTCAATACACTGTAGATGCCATGCATTATGACACCACGCAGGCTCTAAACTGCCAACCAGGGTTTATTTCGACGAATAAATTATTCCCCTTTCTTTCATTATTATCGTGACAAACACTGCTCTATTTTTACTTATTTTTGCCCTACGTCTGCAGCTGATGAAATAAATAAATAAATCAACCCGAAGAACTTAAAAATATATGTGTATATTCTGCAATATGTAACAACTTATAACCAACAGGAGAGAACAGATGTTCTAAGGCTGGAAGAATATAGAAAGGACAAATACGAACAAAGCCTCAAATTTTGAAAATGTGGGTTCGAGTCCTACAGCTGGCTCACTTTTTCAGTGACTTTCATCTTTCAACTTATAACCAAACTCCCGAAAATTACCTTTTGTGTCACGAGCATCTGTCGTAGAATGCATTACAATTTGTTAAATACTGCTCCGGACTCTGGAAAACAGAGTTAATCTTATTTAGTGCATGAAAAAAATCGATTCCTCAAGTATTCCATGGGCACAATTTCAATCCTGTATGAATCCTGTGCATTTCCGTCAGCTCTTCAAGATCTGCTGAGCCTCCACAAGTTTCGATGACACGAGGAGCGGGTGCAGTAATCATAAGCCCACAAATTGCAATGATGTCATGTTCTGGAGAGGGCACTTGTCTCCTAGCAACGACGCCGGCGTCTGGGTAGGTTCACATGGTGAAGTCACGTGACGCTGATTGAAAGATGGAAGAGATGCCTTCTCCCTCCTTTGTGTTTTCACGATGGTCCGAGTGGTCGGAGGATATGTCACGTAGGGCTCCTCTGAGTGAAGAAAGTGTGCCCCCCCCCCCCCCTTGAGGACGCGAAGTGCAACAACGTTGCCAGATGAGAGCAAGGCGCTCCGTTAGAGCCTAACATGACGTCAGAGTTCTTAATAACCATTTTCTCTAGCTTTCGGCTCACGTAGAGCCAAAACATTTTGCAGGAATGTAAAGTGTGACAAGAAGATTTCAGCAACATAACTGATAGGATTTTGAAGGCACGAGATTAGGTTCGTATAGTTCGTAGTGGCAGTTTCATGACATCCCAAGAGTGGACATTGGAAGACACTCGACGGGCTCCCAATCCACGATGACGACCCTAAGCGGCACGCTTCAGCAACTCGATGTAGAGTCACTAAACAAGGGAGCAGAGTTAGACACTCAGCCACGCCGACCAGCGAGTCCGCCATTTTATATTAGGCACGGCTGCATGTGACGCCAATCTCCCCCTTCTCAGGTGAAGAAGAATGCACAGTCGATGCAGCTTCCAACCCAGGAAATCGGTTTTGCGTGGTGGTGACCCAACATGAACGGCGCGTTCTTGGAAGGAGAAACCACGTGACACGATCGGCCCAATCGCTGACACCGAACGGCGGCTCCGGCGAGGAAAAGGAATGCGATACTTTGTACCCCTATTTATAGTGACTCTAGCTCGATGCTGCATGATACGTTTGTTGCCGACGGGGTACGTCAGTGGGGTACAGTCAGTTCAGCATCTGGATCACTGGAAAGGGAAGGATGAAAACCGTTTTTGCTGCATGCGCGCTATCAAAGCTCTTTCACATAGTCACCCAATGTCTCTAAAACCTCTCGTAAACCAAGCTTTGAATCAGGGTTCTTACGAGAGCATGGTTACGCTCACATCGGAAGTCAAGGCGAACCTGGAGTGGGGAGCAAAAGTTCTTCTGACACTCCAGGCCCGGTCGGATGGGGTTTGTACGAGAGTACAGTAGTACAAGATATTCAGATGGACAGGCCGCTCCAAGGTTTGGGAGGCCCTAGTCTCGGGTCTATGTAATCGAACACCATCTCAGGGCCCCTGAAGCTGTGGGTTATTCCATAACGCACAGTTAATGCGCTACCTGACCAAGGATCGCCACGAGCTCCCGTGCCAAGGCTAATCGTAAACTTTATTGGGAACCTTGGCCTACCAAACATCTTTCACATCGGTAGCTGCGATTCCTCTCCAACTGGATAACAGAGAAAGAGAGAGAGAGCAATCGCAGATACCATTCGAATGAGAGATGCAGTCAGTCCATTCGCCTGAATAAGGTAGAACTTCAGTGGTGGTCATGGTGTCCCACAGTGCGATCCCAGGCAATTGGTGGTGGAAGACCCCGGTAAACCATAGACATCCAGGAGATGTCCACCTGATATCCCAAATTGGATGTTTGGATATCTATCCCATGGATCATTGCAGAGAGCCCGTAGACGTCGCATGTATGTCCTGGCGACTATGGTTTGTCCCACTTTTTCCACATTCCACGAACGTCCCAGAGACGCAACTTCGGGATATTTGGATATTCACAGGATGTTCTCAAACATGCACATATTATTGCTATAAATCTATAAATGTGTTCTTTCAGAAATGTGATATACTACGCAGTGGGGTGCCATACATTCTCATAAGATATGCAACAATGTTTTATATCTCTATCGAATCTTTTAACGCATCAGAAGAAATTCCCGCGCACTTTTGAGAATATACGTTATACTCAACTAGGGGCCTATTTGAAAAGCACAAAATAATTAAAATCCACAACTTGTACAACTACAGACTCTCGCTATGTTATACGAGAGCCGTAAAAAACAACCTCACATATTTTCTAACTATGATCGATCTACATTCTAAAAGCCACACGTACAATTATCGTCACCTAATATGTTATGTGGTACCACAATTTAGAACATCATATGGCCACCAAACATTACAATATAATGCAGTCAAGTTGCTCAATAGCAAGTACGAGCTATGTTTATTATCGAAAGGAGAATTGTTTGATTACTATCTATTTTGATTAATAATGAACTCGTTTGGACACTATACTGGGGTATATTGCTCGTGTAATTGCGGAATGTCTTTTTTTTTTTTTTGTTCCTTTCGGTCTGTTCTTTTTGAGTTGCACCCTATGATTTTTACATAGGTTTCTAAATATGTTTATTATTTGTGTATTTATAATGCTGCCGGGTGTTGGGGCCCTTGTTGAGTCCTTTAGGTTGTTTTTTTTTGTCCCAACTCCCATCCACGAGAGTTGTGAATAAAGGTTATTATTATTATATCAAAGATATATTATGGCGTTTTTTTGTTTTGTTTTTTGCACCATAAGCGTATTGTAGTACGGTAAATGGCAGCCATAATCCAAGGCGAATGCAGACTACAGTTCGCGTTTCACCATATGAGAGCGCGAGTGGTGGAAGTCTCGATGAACATAGTAGGAGCAGGCAAGCTAAGCTCAAGGCAGTGTTAACATCAGTGGAAGTTTTGTACAAAAGGGATTTTATGTCACTTTTACGAGAAACCGGGACAGTGTTTGAATTTGCGCGGCATTTCGTAGAGCGCACGGGCATATAGCCTCCAATCAGTGGCGTAGCGAGACCTCCAAGGTAGGGGGGGCTCGATACGAAAACTCGCCCCCCCCCCCCCCGCTGATCGTGGGTGCGACAACACACACATACTTGTGCACACTGCAAAATGCGCATATAAAAAAAGATTTGGGCGTTCACAATACGATTACATGTAGGCTGTCATGACAAATGAGGCGGTGTCACGGGATTTGAAGTATTTTGAAAAGCTCTACTTTAAAAACCATTCAAAAGTGCTGCTTAGATAGACGCCATGGCCTGCAAGAACTTTCGCTATCGTCACACTGGTCCCAACATATATTATTTTCTCCTCGGAGTCGCACGATTTGCGTTGGTCGGTCCGTGGCAGGTAGGGGGGGCTCGAGCTCCCCCTAGCCCCCCCCGTGGCCTCCACTGCCTCCAATGTACTTCCATATATAGAAGGCTATGGGGAGGATGAAACAGCGGAACATATCCCCTTGAGATGTAGGGGACTCAACCCGTCACCAAAAGAGGGCGTTGAGCTGTGGGAGACGCGAGACCTTCGGTTTTGAAAATAACGGGGAGGGGTGGACCAAGACGCGGTGGCGGCGACCAAATCTCGATTGAATGACTGGTGGCATAGGAAGAGAAATAACTAATAGGATTTTATTAAATACTAAATACAAAAAATGCCAAATACTTTATGACTCAACCAATTTGTAACTTTATTTTTATATTAACGGGCTAGGTGCCGTACGCTACCGCCCGATGCAAAGGGAAGGCCGTTATCCATCCAGCCATCCGCATCACGATTGGACGATGGAAATTTGAATTCTGAACGCGCAGTAGCGTAGTACGACTCCCGTAGCAGACGACAGCAATAAGTCCTACGAAAACGTGTAGAATGATGAACCTCAGCATGAAACTTGTACAGTGCTTGTACAGAAATACTAAGGCAAGCTGAAGTACAAAGCATTGTACAAGGTGAAAAGGTGAAGAAGCAATAACTGGGACTATGAGTAGCGCCACCGCTACCTTCCAAAAATGCGGCGCTAGGAAGAGGTGCCTACGACAGGGTCGTTATAATCTAGTAGGTCGTGGTCCAACTGCGGGAGTAATGCAAAGTGACGTCACACTCACGAACCAATAGGAGCATCCAGCCATTCCTGGCTTCAAGTGCCGGCCCATGTGACGTAACAACTGTGGAAACCTAAGTTCCCACAACCTCGGGGCGTCAGCCCGTCCGTTCCGTGCGCGAAGGAACAAGCAGCACAACAGAAATTCAAACAGACATACCAGGTTTATTTCACGTTCAGACAGCTTGCACCCAGCAAAAACCGCACAACGAAAAGGGCTCTTATCCAGCGGATCACCGCTTTTATCCCTCTGCGTGGGGTACGCCCCCCTGGAGCACGGCTGCCCCCTATCGCCGTAACCCGTGGCGCTCTCTTATCGCCACACCCCCCCTCCCTTACAGGGTCATGAGGTCGTCCGACAGGTCTAGTACGGCGTCGTCCATGGCTGAAGAGGGGGCAGGCGGCGGAGGAGGGGGAGGCCTGGTCTCCACCAGAAGTTCGGGTCTGAGCCGCCTGAGGGTGGAGAGGGCTGTTGTCACGTCGTTGGCTGTCCGGGCGGCCTCCGTTCGGGCCTGGTGAAGTGGGCCCCGGCGGTGTGTCGGACGGTGCAGTTCGGGGACCAAGCAGAGCGGGCATAGGATCCGCTTCTCCTCCGCAGTGAGGGGCTGTAGGGGATCGGCCGGGTGGCGGTCGGTGAGCGTCAGACCGCGAAACGGAGCCGGAGTCTGTGTGGGGTCGTCCCCCCGGAGGGGCCTTGGCTGGTGAGCCCACCGTGTGCGGGATGCCCAGGAAACCGGCTGTCCGTGGGACACAACTGTCCAAGTGGCCACGGAGTGGTGCTGGGGTGGATCCGGATCCGGGCGGCTTCCGCGGGAACGGGAGCGGGCAGGTGCACGGCGGGCGGGATGCTGCGGACGTCGTTGCATCTGAGAGGAGATGTAAAGGGAAGCGGTGAGAAGGCGGCCTCAAACCGTGGGCGCCTGAGAAGGCGTCCCCCCAAAACAGATAGCGGAAAACTGTGGAACAGAAATCACACTACTAAAGCACTAAATCACAAGCACTATGCTTAGCGATGGAGATAGTGGCAGCTACGTGCGCCGCCTGCGGGGACGCAAGTTGTAGCGGCTGGACGCAGGTCCGGGAACGGGATCCGGGTCCAGGTCTTGGAGGGAGGCAGGTTGCGAATCTGGCTCCTCTCCGTCAGGGTCTCGGAGATGGTAAGACTTCAAGTCCGAGATGTGAACCGGCCCAGTCTCTTCGCCGGTGTCGCAGCGACGAAGCCTGTAAGTGAGGCCGGAGGAGCACGCACTTACCTCGAAGGGGCCATCCCACCTATCTGCGAGTGAAGCTGCAAAGCCTCGTGACGCATCACTTAGCGGGTGAGTCCGTCGAAGGACGAGGTCACCGACGCTGTAGGTGAGGTTCCGACGTCCACGGTTGTACTGGCGAGCCTGGTCCAACCTTGCGACGTCCAGGTTCTCCCGAGCCGTCCGGGCTGCATCGTCCAGTCGACTCCGGAGGTCCTCAGCAAACCTTGAATAAGGAGGCCGGGTAGCACCATCCCGGAGGCCCAGAGCATTCTCCACAGGAAAAGGGGCCTCTCGTCCCAAGTTCAGGAACGCCGGGGTGAATCCTGTAGACCTATTGACCGTCGTCCGTGTAGCGAACGCTAGTTCAGCTAGGCGAAGATCCCAATCACGGTGGTGCTGGCTAGTAAAAGCAACCAACATCATTTTCAGGTTCCGATTAACACGTTCGGTAATGTTAGCCTGAGGGTGATACGGGGAAGTCTTCTTATGCTGAATGCCTAAGACAGCGCAAGAATCTGAGAACACCTTACTTGTAAAGTAGGCTGCGTTGTCGGTGATCAGCTGTGCGGGAAACCCGAACCGGCAAAAGGTGTCGAGTAACTTTTCCCACACTCTCTGGGAAGTCAGTGTCCTGAGAGGAAACAGCTCAACCCATTTCGTGAAATGATCAGTAACCACGAACAAATACTGGTTACCTCTAGGACTACGGGGAAATGGTCCCATCACATCACAAGCAACTATCTGCCAGGGTCTATTGCTCTGAACAGGCTGTAAGCGCCCAGGGGGTAAACCACCACGAGGTTTCGCTCTCTGGCATACGGGACAAGTACGAACATACTTTGTTACATCCTGCCTCATTCCTGGCCATGTCGCAACACGACACAACTTTTCATAAGTTTTCCTGCCGCTGCTATGACCTGCCAAGGCCGAGTCATGAAAGTAACGTATGAAGGACTTACGCAACTTCCGTGGCACCACGACTCTAAACGGGGATGAGCCGTCATCGTCATCCGCCTGGGGTATGTATCTGAACAGGATGCCATCCTCGCCCAGCAGATAGGAGTCGTGCCGTCCGTCAGTCGTTCCGGTGTCCGCCGAGTCTTGCTCAGCTATCCACTGCGACACCCGCTGACAAAGGCCGTCCGCTCTCTGAGCGTCTAGGAGCTGCTCTCTGCTCACGACCGTGCCCCAAGACGAAGATACGTCTCGTGCCACCTGTGCTGCTGCCAGAAGTTGAGAAGGCGCCTCGGTGCCTTCCTCTTCCCCCTCCGGTAGAGGCGCGCGGGACAGCGCGTCTGCTACCACGTTCGTTGAGCCCCGCCTGTACTCCACGTTGAAGGAGTAGCCTTGTAGCATCAGGGCCCACCTGGCAAGTCGTCCAGACGGGTTATGGAGCCGCTGCAGCCAAGAAAGTGCCTGGTGGTCAGTCTGGACAGTGAAGGTACTGCCGTCCAGGTAAAGGTCGAACTTCCTGAAAGCGAAGATGATCGCCAAGCACTCCTTTTCCGTCACGGAGTAGTTCCGTTCTGCCGGATTCAGCGTGCGACTTGCAAAAGCCACTGGACAAAGAATAGCGTCATGCTCCTGCAAGAGAACTGCGCCAACACCATAATCGCTTGCATCTGTTTGCACAACAAATGGTTTGTTGAGGTCGGGCAGATAAAGCCTAGCCGTATCAGCGATTGCTTGTGATAGAGCTCGAAATGATCGTTCCTGCTCTTCTCCCCAATTCCAGCGCGTGTCCTTGCGCAACAACTGGTTAAGCGGCTGCGCTAGCTCGGCACAATTAGGAATGAATTGTCTGTAAAAACCAACCATACCTAGGAAGCGCTGCAAGGCTTTGACGTTACCGGGAACCGGAAAGTCCGTGATCGCCTTTAGCTTGTCGTCGTTAGGACGGATGGTCCCTCTGTCCACCACAAAGCCGAGGAGGCTGATCCTAGACGATGCCAGCTGCACCTTGCGGGGGTTGATCGTTATGCCCGCTTCGTTCATCCTTGCAAGGACGATTGATAGGTGTTCCAAGTGTTCCTGAAAATTTCTAGAAAACACTACGACATCATCCATGTATGCCATTGCGAAATTGTACTTCGCATCTCCCAACACTGTATCCATCAACCGCTGGAAACTGGCGGGTGAATTAGACAGTCCGAAAGGCATTCGTACAAATTCGAACAAACCTCTATGACACGTAAAGGCTGTTTTTGGGACATCCTCCGGGGCAACTTGGATTTGCAAAAACCCTCTACTACAATCAAGCGTTGAAAACACAGCTGCATTGCCCAGGGAATACATGATTGACTCAATGGACGGGAAGGGGTAAGAATCCCTTACAGTTACTGCGTTGAGTCGACGGTAGTCGACGCATAACCTAGCCGTACCATCACGTTTCGGAGCCAGAACAACAGGAAATGCCCAAGGACTCTGGGACCTCCGAACTGCACCGGTTTGGAGCATTTCGTTAAGCGCAGCGTCTAATAAAGCACGCTTATGCACACTCAATGGTCTGGGATTACAACGCCAGGGCCTAGCGTTACCGGTGTCTATGCTATGCTGTAACACAGACGACTTACCCGGTTTTTCGGTAAAGATTCCGTCAAACTGCCGCAGTACTTGTTCAAGCTGACTGCGTTGCTCCTCGGGACCATGGAATGACCCCAAGACAGTCGGCAGCCCAGACGTTTCAACGGACGCTGCCACAGCTTGCTGTGCTGTGCAGTGTTCCCGTGCTGCGGCGAAGCGGAAAAATCCCGACGAGCCGTGGTACACGTATCCTCCATTGGGCAGGTCCAGCACCAACTTATGCCGGATGATGAAGTCTCTGCCCAGGATAACAGGAACTGCCAGGCCAGGAAGATGCACGAAGCGCTGCTTTCGTCGTCTACCATCCAAACGTACCCAGAGCACAACTGCAGCCTGTGCTGGAACGGCGTCATTGGAAGCAAGACGAAGAGTGACATCTGTGGATTGCAATTCCACATGCCGCGATACGCAATGCTCGTAAACACTATCCCCGATAAGGGAAAGCGTAGCTCCCGTGTCGATAAGGGCGATGTAATCTTTACCCAAAATTCGAACGGCGATGTTTGGTTCCTTATCCTCGATGTAATCTCGGACAGAAAAAGCAAGAGGAGCCAAAGCATCTCTTTGCGTTATCTTACCGCTTGCAAAGCTAGTTTTTGACTGATCAGGGCCACGGATAGTAACCGTCTGCTCGCTTTCTTCGCAACTTGCCGACGTCGTTGAGCGAGCATTCATGGACGCCGGCTGCGACCGTTTCCCGATGGCACATTACGGGTGTTTGGTCTTTGTCGCGGGCATTCCCGACGAAAATGGTCAGGGCTGCCGCAATTCCAACAGCCGGTAGGCGCTCGTGGCTGCGGGGGCGCAGGATGATGCCGCTCCCGCTGCCGTGGGGTTTCGCTAGCTGAAAGGCCAGGTTGACCGCGACTTCGGGGCGGGACGGGTCTGTCAAGGCTCGTTCCTGCGGGGATCGTCCTCTGGTCATAGAGGAACGGATCTAGGGCTCGGTGGGATGACTCCGCATTGTCTGAATTACGGGGGTTGTCACCCAAACCTGTTGCATACAGGCGTTCGACCGAGGCGGCTCCTCCCGACCACGCGCAGCGCGGTTCCAACGCTAGCTCCGGGGGCGGAGGGGGCCGGTATTGAAGCTCTGCCAGGAGGTCGCCTTGTATTGAACGAGCCTCCTGGGCCAACGCCTCAAGGGTTTCAAAGCGATGGGCTCTTAAGTAGGGCCGGAAGCGCGGGTGGCACTGACGGATCGCCCGTGCGACACGCTGCTCTTCCGTAGCAGTGGGATCCGCTCTGCTGTACAGATCCTGCAATGCCCGAACGAATTCAGATAAGCTTTCCTCAGGATGTTGAGTACGCTTATGTAATTCCTCTAGGACACGGTATTCGTAATCCGGGGAAGGAATTCGTTTTTGAACCGCTCCTGGAAGTCCTGCAAGGACGTAAACTCCGATTGCAACCGAAGCCAGCGGGCGGCGTCTCCGACCAAAGCAACCTGCAGGATGCGTTGGATTAGGACTTCGTCCGAAATTCCCATACCCGTCTGATAGGCGGTGAGGTCATCCAGGAAATCGGCAACAGACTTCTTATCGGTGTAACCTGAGAAGGTAGGCACCGGTAAGTTGAGTCGTAGAGGTGCTTGTGCCTGCGGCGGCGAAACCGACCCGGCATCCAGGCGTTGAACCACCAACGAGCACAACTCCGTCATGCGTGACAGGAGTTCTGCTGTTGTGATGGCGTCTGACTGCGGCGCGGGCACCTTCGCCTTGTCAGCCATCAGCTCCGAGGGCTCGTCCACCGGGTGGGAGCTGAAAAACTCAAAGAAACACACGAAAAACGCACACACAAAAAAAACAACGGCAAAAAAACTAAGAGCAAAAACTGTAAACTACAACAACTACTAACTACACAAACTCACAGTGCCGCGTGTTCCCCGCCACGGGACGAACGAGCTCGAACCCCAAACGTTGGGCGCCAGTTGTGGAAACCTAAGTTCCCACAACCTCGGGGCGTCAGCCCGTCCGTTCCGTGCGCGAAGGAACAAGCAGCACAACAGAAATTCAAACAGACATACCAGGTTTATTTCACGTTCAGACAGCTTGCACCCAGCAAAAACCGCACAACGAAAAGGGCTCTTATCCAGCGGATCACCGCTTTTATCCCTCTGCGTGGGGTACGCCCCCCTGGAGCACGGCTGCCCCCTATCGCCGTAACCCGTGGCGCTCTCTTATCGCCACACAACCAAGAGTCAGCCAGTCATCAGGACCGTGTTTTCAACGGCGGCAGCCAATCACGAACGTGCTTTCAGCGGTCGTAACCATGGAAACGAACCACCGTCGTCTCTGAGTTGTGATTGAAGGTCCTCGTGTACTAGATGGGGAAAACTTCAAGCAAAGCGAAGAGCTGTCTAACATCTGTCTTTCTCAAGACTGATTTTCTGGAAAGCATGTTTTTTTACTACAGTCTCAGGGCCCGCTTGCATGAAAGTTCTGCTAGGATCCTACCCTTGAGGCATTTCCTTCGGCACAGCACTTTCGGCACAGTGGTTTTCGCTGATAGGAAAGTTTACGTCAGTAGCAAGACACACAAGAATTTCCTTTAGCACAAGCAAGTGCTAAAGGAAATTCCTCACGATTAGGTTCCTAGCGGAAGTTTCGTGCAAGCGGGCCCAGGTCAATAGGTTCCAAGTGAGTTCTTGAATTCGCAGAATGGAGAATTGCAGACTAATTCTCACTTTATACGTCCACATAGCAGGGAGAGAAGGCAATAAGTAAGACTTCTGTATCTACGTCAAGTTGGTTTAGCTGGCATCACTAGCATACATAACTGCCCCAAATAGAATGTACAACAAATACTCAGCGAGCAAAAAATAAATATATATAAATAAATAAAGCTCATAGGTGTGACCATCATTTGGAGCATATCAGGCTAATTGGGTGGCTGCAGTGTATGAGCACCAATTTGGTTGTGTTGCAACCCATGCAGACCTTCCGCAAAAATTGACATTTCAGAATATTTTCAGCAAGAGTCCCACACATTCCAAACAGACACAACAGCACCTATCGTGTTGTGTGTATACAGTGCTGGACAAAAGTTTATGGAACGCGCGAGCAGTGTATTTTCTCTCCGCGGTGCGACTGCCTAGTGGCAGATGGAAGTGGGCTAGTGCACTTATTGTGACTTACCGCAATAGTTCCAGTGTTATCCCCCAACAACACCGAAGAAAACGGGAATCATGGTGACAACCCTTTCAAGAAATGTTGCATTACGAATACGCTTGACGACACAAAGGCAGTGGCAGATCCAAGGGGTGCGGTTGGGCCCAATCGCAAAGGGGCAGGTTTGTGATTTCCATCAAGTTTGCGCAACAGAGAATGCTCCTATATAACTTGTCATTCGACGCCGTGGCTGATTTCTGCGGGACAGGGGTCGCCCTTCTATGGCTGCTCGCCCCATGTGTGTGCCTTTGTGATGCTTAAGTTACCTGGTCTCCCTGAACTCTGCAGAGCAGGCATCACATTTGTACAGCTTCTCGCCTGTGTGCATCCTCTTGTGGTGCTGTAGGTTTCCCTTCTGGCTGAACTCCGCAAGGCAGACATCACATTTGTATGGCTTCTCGCCCGTGTGTGTCCGCTTATGAACCCGTAGGTACCCGTGTCGGCTGAACTCTGCGGGGCAGACATCACACTTGTATGGCTTCTCACCTGTGTGCATCCTCTTATGACGCTGTACACCTGCACTCCGGGTGAATTCTGCAGGACAGAGATCACACCTGTATGGCTTCTCGCCCGTGTGTGTTCGCTTGTGCTGCTGTAAGGCCTGGCTCTGCCTGAACTTTGCAGGGCAGACATGACACTTGTATGGCTTCTCTCCTGCGTGTGTTCACTTGTGATTCTGTAGGTGGCAATGCCGGCTGCAGCACAGACCTTGCACTTGTACGGCTTCTCACCAGTGTGTGTCCGCTTGTGATGCACTAGGGCCCGGCTCCGCCTGAACTCTGCAGGGCAGAAATTGCACTTGTATGGTTTCTCACCTATGTGCGTCCGCTTGTGGTGCTGTAGGTTCCCCTTCTTGCTGAACTCCGCAAGGCAGACATCACACTTGTATGGCTTCTCACCTGTGTGCGTGTGCTTGTGGTGCTGTAGGTTCCACTTCTTGCTGAACTCTGCAAGGCAGACATCGCACTTGTATGGCTTCTCACCTGTGTGCGTGTGCTTGTGGTGCTGTAGGTTCCACTTCTTGCTGAACTCTGCAACGCGGACATCGCACTTGTATGGCTTCACGCCTGTTGTGAGAAGGATTTCAGACCCATCGTTCCCATCGTCATCGTCATCATAATAAAGGCTCGTTTTTCGAACCGCAACAATTTGGTGGAGGTGCGCTCGATTTCCTTCCTCCTAAGCCAGTAAATCTGGAACTCTGAAGCCGTCGCATTGTACTTATGCAACGGTTCTGCCTCGGGAGGACAAGCGACTGCGTCGACTATCCCCGCACCAGTACGCCGGCAACGTGACCCGCCCACATTCAACGGCATCGACGGCCAGGATATTGATGATTGGCTCGACGAAT